>NC_133370.1:7520855-7548293 GCF_049309525.1 Garra rufa
ATTTTTTTGGAACCTGTAATCCTTTTTTCAAGATTCTTTGATGAATAAAAAGATAAAAACAGCGTTTTTCAAAATAGAAATGTGTTCTAACAAATATAAGTCTTCACTATTCATCAGTTCAACACATCCTTGCTGAATCAAATTATTAATTTCTTTCAAAGAAATAAAGAAGAAAAAATTATCTTTAAATGGTTTAAATATTGTTACAGAAGATTTCTATTTTAAATAAATGCAGGTTTTTTTTTTTTTTTTTTTATTCATCAGACAGTCTTAAAAAAAGTATCACAGATTGCAAAAAAATATTAAGCAGCAGAACTGTTTCCTGCATTGATAATAAATCAGCATATTAGAATGATTTCTGAAGGATCTACATCTACATCTACAATCTACATCTCATACAGTGACACTGAAGACTGGAGTATTAATGATGAAAATTCAGCTTTGCATCACAGGAATAAATTCTAGTTTAAAGTATTTATCAAAAATGTAATAATATTTTACAATATTACTATTTTACAATGTTAATATTAATATTTTTTTCTGTATTTATAATGAAAGAAATGCAGTCTTATTGAGCAGGAAAAAACTTCTTAGAAAACATTAAAAAAACATACTGATCCCCAACGTTTGAACGGATGTGTGTGTGTGTGATCACACTTTATTTTAAGGTCTAATTCTAACTATTAATCACAACTTTTACAATTTAATTACAATGACGATCTTAAGTATGGTCAAGGTATTCATATGTGCTTTAAAAGTACTAATAAGCAGTAATATACAGTGCCTTGCAAAAGTATTCATACCCCTTCATTTTTTTCACATTTTGTTTTGTTGCAGCATTATGTTAAACTGCTTTAAATTACCTTTTTCCCCACATCAATCTACATCTCATACTCCATAATGACAAAGCACAAAACAGGTTTGTAACAACTTTGCAAATTTATTAGAAATAAAAAACTGAAAAGATCCCATTGCATAAGTAAAATTTAGCTCAGGAGCATTCATATTGCTTCTAGATGTTACTACACTTCGAGTGGAGTTAAACTGTGGCAAATTCATTTGAATGAGTATGATTTAGAAAGGCACACACCTCTCAGAAAAGGTAAACAGCAGAAAAATGCATATCAGAGCAAAAACCAAGTCCAGAGGTCAAGATAACTGCCTGTAGAGCTCAGTGACAGACTTGCGTTAAGGCAATGATCTAGGGAAGAGTTCAGAAAAAAATCTGCTGCGTTGAAGGTTCACAGAAGCATGTAGCCTCCATTATCCATAATGGAAGACGATCTGAACAACTAGGACTCTAGAAAATGTCTGCCAGCCCCCATCCAAGCTGACAGAGCTTGAGGGGTGAAAAGGTGAGGCAAAGAATGGCAGATAATTGCCAAATGCAGATGTGCAAAACTTGTCACATCATACCCAAAAAGACTTGAGGCTGTAAAGGAGCTTCAACTATGTACTGAGTTAAGGGTATGAATACTTATGCAATGTACTTATTTCAGTGTTTTATTTTTTAATACATTTGCAATCTGGTTTTTGCTTTGTCATTATTATGGTGTATGGAGTGTAAATTGATGTGGGGAAAACTAATTTAAAGCAGTTTAACATAATGCTGCAACAAAACAAAATGTGAATACTTTTGCAAGGCACTGTACATGTTAGTTAACAGTGAGAATATATGATATACTATGAGGTAAAAGTAAAGTTCAAAAGTACATGCCCAAAAACATGGTAATACCATGGTAAAATTCGATCAAAACTTGCTAATAAAAAACAACATTTCACGCCTATACAGTGTGTCAATAGTTCAGTTAAAATTCGGAGTAAATTTTTTGCTGTTTTCAAGTTAACAAATATGTCTTTATAAAAACCCTCACCAAAAGGCTTCATACTACATTAAAACACTTCATAGGGAGCAGAGATAAGCAATACAGCATAATGACTAACTCACGGTCCATTACTGTCTTTTACTATGTAATTTAAAAAAAAATACTCATATGCGGTGGGAAGTGGGTGACCCCTTCACTGCAACTGTCATTGTCTGTTTGTGTATTTATATGTGTGTGTATTTCATAGAGATAAAGACAGTGTATTCTGCCAAATAACTGATTTGTTCTTTGCTCCTGGGGTGACTCTCATCCCCATAGCAAAGACGAATGGAGTGTCACCCTACTTTAATAATGCATCTCTCCCCGACTGATAATAACACAATTTATTTCAGGACCAAGCCTTGCTGTTAATGAATGTTTCGACAGAAACAGGCTCTTCATAAATGATAGCCGCTCAGGTGTCGACTGCGTAACCCAACATCTCAATAATGCGTGTCCTCAGCTGCCGCACTTTGTCATAAAAATAAGGGCTTGGTGATGTCATTTCCCCTTTGTCTTAAATCCATAAAACTACGGCACACAATGAAAGGTTGAGTTTTCAGCAAATAGGAATGGCACTCTGTCGCCATGGTGATGTGATCCCGGGATGACATTAATATTGGTTTACGAGAAGGAAGAGAAACTCTGCCTTTTCCTCTGTGTTTGTTCCCCTGCGTGGAGAATGCAGCTGGAGTCTCGCTTATCTGTGCACGTAATCCCAGTTGTGTTCTTTTGATGGCTGCATTATTGTTTATATATGGGTTGTATTAACCTCGGATGGAGCAGGGGAGAGGGGGATCATGGCGAGCTGACCCACATTCACATGCGTTTGGATCCGTGTGCATTCAGGATGATGCATGCATGCCTTCTGTGAGATTGTATTGTAGTGTTTGTTTGCATTTGCTGTGCGTGTAAATACCCTGAGGGCCATGCTGGTCCATGTCGACCCAGATCAGAGTAATTACACATCAGAGACCCGCGTCTGGAGTAGATGAGAGATTCGCTTCTCCACATACAAAATAAACACACACTGGTTCATATAGCTTATAGTTCATATAGTTTTTCCCTACCAACCGCTGTTTCGAAACCAAGAGCTGCTTATCTAGTTTAAATCTAGATTAAAGACACATCTCTTTAACCTGGCTTACACATAAAAACATTAACACATTCCTATAATTCAAATCCGTTAAAGGATTGTTAGGCTGCATTAATTAGGTCAGCCGGAACCGAAAACACCTCCCATAACATCTGATGCACTCGTTGCATCGTAAAAAGAATGGCATCTATGCTAATATTAGTCTGTTTCATTCTTATTCCGAGGTCACCGTAGCCACGAGACCCAGCCTGTATCCAGATCAGGTGGTCACTTCAGTCCCCCGGATCCAGTCCGTACCCGGCTTAGATCATGGATCACCACCTGGAGATGACTTCAATAGCCGTGGATGTCAACCAGATGAGCTCCAGAGACGGATCATCAATGAAGACCTCGCCAACTTAGACGGCCATCGGCGCTACACCACGGGATCCTGACGAGTTCTCTACAATCAGACATTGTTACAAACTGCTGGTTTCGTCTGGCCAGAGGAGAACTGGTCCCCCGACTGAGCCTGGTTTCTCCCAAGGTTTTTTTCTCCATTTCTGTCACCTGTGGAGTTTTGGTTCCTTGCCGCTGTCGCCTCTGGCTTGCTAAGTTGGGGACACTTTCCAGCGATATCGTATACTATTTGAACTGAACTGGATGATGATATCACTGAATTCATTGATGAACTGCCTTTAACTGAAAATTGATTATTTACAATAATGCGTTACTTACACACTATTGTGCTGTTTAAATACTGTGCAGTTGTTTTGACACAATCTGTATTGTTAAAAGCGCTATATAAATAAAGGTGACTTGACTTGACTTGACTTATCAGATTTTTTTATTTTAAGACATCAAACACAAGACCAAATTCTGCATTCCATAGTAAATAGGACAGACATTCCAGTGGATGTATCTGACCTCTGACCTCTGACAATAAAGGCATGATATGTGGAAGATGAGTTTTGAAAATTAGAAATTCTAGACATACCAGGTTACACTTAATGCAGCAAGAGGCAAGTATCTTTCAAAGATATGAATACACTGCCAGAGAAAAAAAATATATAAATTTTACATTTAAAATGTATAATATATATGTAAAATTGTCTTTTATGCTCATCAGGGCTTCCTTTATTTATCAAAGATTCAGTAAAAACTGTAAAAAGTTAAATATTTTTTCAGTTTAAAATAACTGTTTTCTATCCTAATGTATTTTAAAATGTAATTTATTTATGTGATGCAAAGCTGAATTTTCAGCATCATTATGCCAGTCTTCAGTGTCACATGATCCTTCAGAAATGATTCTAATATGGTGATTTGCTGCTCAAGAAACATTTCTTATTGTGCTTATTGTGCTGCTTAATATTTTTGTAGAAACTGTGATTTAGAGATCGACCAATAATGTGTTGTTCAGGGCCAATGCCGATTATAACAGATCAAGTAGACCGATAACCGATATTTTAAACCAATATACAAGTCTGAAAATTATTGTCAAAATAAAAATTAACAAGGGCTCTGACAAATACTTTCTTTAAAAACTTTATATTTAATTTATCTACAATGATCGATAACCATAGAAATGCTAAATATCGGCATGATAATCGGCCAGGCTTATAATAAGTTTAAATGGATTTTTTTAAATTAATACTTTTATTCAGCAAGAAAGTGAGGGCAAAGACAAAAAATGTCACAAAAGGTATCATATTTCTATGCATCAGGAAAATCTTAAGGCTTAAGATGCATTTCTTACTATTATCTTACTGTTTTTGTGGAAACTATTATTTAGGATTGACCGATATGTGTTTTCATGGCTGATGCCGATACCAGTTACTACCGATCAAGTAGACCGATATTTTGAACCAATATATGGTGTAAAATTAAAATAAATGTAAAAAAATAACAAGGACTCTGACTTAAACTTTCTTTAAATACTTTTAAATTATTTTATTGGTGAATCAGTTTTGAAAATGACCGATACCAATAACCATTAAAATGCTTACTATTGCCACCGATAATCGGGCAGGCTGGTAATCGGTCAACCCCTATTGTGATTACACTACTTTTAAAGGAACATACTTTTATTTAGCAAGAAAGTGATTGCAAAGACAAATAATGTTACAAAAGCTATCATATTTCTATGCATCAAGAGGCTGAAGACACACTTCTTACTATTAATAATGTTAAAAATAGTTGTGCTGCTTAATGTTTTTGTGGAAACAGTGATTTAGAGGTTGACTGATATATTCTTTCAGGGTTGATGCCAATACCGATAATTAGAGATCAAGTAGAACGATAACTGATATATTGAACCGATATATATGTCTGGTGTAAAAATAAAAATGAATGTCAAAATTACGAATAACAAGGGATCTGATTATTTTATCTGCAAAATGCTTTTGAAAATGACTGATTCCGATAACCATACATTTTTTTTAAATATTGGTGCTGATATTCAGTCCAACCCTACTGTGATTACCATTTAAAGGGATTTAAAAAAAGATATTGATACTTTTATTTAGCAAGAAAGTGACAGCAAAGACAAATAATGTTACAAAAGTTATATTTCTATGCATCAAAAAAATCTTTAGGCTCAATATGCATTTCTTACTATTATTAATGTTGAAAATAGTTGTGTTGCTAAATGTTTCTGTGGAAACTGATTTAGCGGTTGACTGACATGTTTTTCAGGGCTAATGCCAATACCCAATATTACAGATCAAGTAGTCCGATAACCGATATTTTGAACCGTTATATAATGTAAAAATTAAAATTAATGTCAAAATTAAGAATGACAAGAACTCTGACACGAACTTTCTTTAAATGCTTTTAAAATATTTTATCTGCAAATTGGTTTCGAAAATTACAGAAAACCATAAAAATGCTTAATATCGGCGCCGATAAAGTAGTTGTGTTGCTTAATGTTTTTTTGTTTGTTTTTTTAACTGTGATTAAGGGGTTTTGTGATTTTTTTTTTCCCTTATTTTTTTGCGCTCTTCTGCTTGAACTTTTGTCAATCTATAGTACTCCAAATATTTTTCCCTGGTCAGACTGATTAGTACAGGCCAAAACATGACAATAATTGATCATTTTCAGCAGCAATAATCAACAAAATATGCAAGTTTTGTTCAGTTCTTTGGCATTGCTTGCATTCAGCACTGCCAATATGGCCGATTGATGACGCATTGTGAAAAAACTATTTATGAGTATATTTATCGGTAGTATAAATATACTTATATTAAATTCACTACAATTAAAAATTGATTTACTTATCCATTAATTCATTAAACGTAATTCAAAATGGACATTTTCACCCAATATTTGTGTCTGTTTGTTCCAAAGCAGTTTCTTATTGGGACTTTAGGATTTGAATTAGTGTTCTGCCTTTTGTAAACAACAAGGATTGGCCCGCTAGGTTTTATAAGAGAGCAGCTGTGTCTGTGAACTACAAAACAGTCGCTATACGAGCTGTGAGTGTGTAAGTGTGCGTGTGAGATTGTGCATTTGTTTTGTGTCCATAGGCAGAGTGGTTTGTAAGGATTATTGTACCACTGAATTGAGAAAGAGAACACGCTTGTACCCTGGAGAAAGAGGTGGGCCATGACTAAAACAGCTTTGAAGGATTACAGCATTGAAAAAAGTCGTATTTTAGAAAGAAAACATGAGCAATGGTGTATAGACAGATGTTTTCTTTTTCGCTAATCTTTAGGGGTTTGGGGAGGGATGAAAACAACGGCTTTAGCGCAAACAGCGCAACAGCAATGCTCTATCGCATAAACACACACACATTCAGACATCTGTCTCGATGTTACTGTCCGCTTGAGGTTGAAGGGTAAGCAGATTAGACTGATTAAAGGAATAGTTCACACAAAAATGAACATTTGCTAAACATTTACTCATCCTCAGGCCATCCGAGCTGTAGCTGAGTTTGTTTCTTCATCAAAACAGCTATCAATTGAAAAGA
Source organism: Garra rufa (assembly GCF_049309525.1). Classification (NCBI taxonomy): domain Eukaryota; kingdom Metazoa; phylum Chordata; class Actinopteri; order Cypriniformes; family Cyprinidae; genus Garra; species Garra rufa. The sequence goes on from NC_133370.1 coordinate 7,527,763, forward strand.
TCAACTGCTGTCCTGCAGTGAATGGGTGCCGTCAGAATAAGAGTCCAAACAGCTGATAAAACAACACAATAATCCACAAGTAATCTACACCACTCCAGTCCATCATTTAAAGGGGTCATTGTATGCAAAACTCACTTTTACATGTTGTTTGAACATTAATGTGTATTGGCAGTTTGTTTACACAGCCACCATACAATGATAAAAATCCACACCTTTTAATCTTTAAAATTAATGTCCCCTTTTTAAAATCAGGTCATGCTCAGCTTCTTGTCAATGTGATGACACACAGACAGAGGCCGCTTCCACGATAGCTGATTGACGTGACCGCCTTAGACCCGCCCTCACCAAGCTGAAACACACCGACTCCGATTGCCATTGTGTCGACTCAGGTGCAGGGGAAGACAAGAATGTCTCAGATTGAGCGATTGAGGTGTTCTGTTGTTGGATGTAATAATAAACATAGCAGTCGTCATTTACTCCTGACATCTGAGCCACTGAAGATGCAGAGGATTGTTGATGTTACTTTCGTTTTTGAAAGGAAAGCGCCAATCCCGATCTACAAATGCATCTATGTTCGTGCGAATCATTTGTGATGCAGCTTTACCCACAGCAGAAGTGAGTATAAGAGTTTTTTATTCATCTTTGCAAATGGCCTTTCTTAATAATGTGTTGGTTAGCAAGTTTCGCAGCTAAACGTGGCTAAATGCGGCTAAAGTAAACAACTTTTTGATTTTGATGTGAGAGGACAACGGGTGATGGGCTTTTTTACTATGGGAAGCGTTATTATGGATTATAGACATGTATTTAAAGTGCCCCTATTATGCCATGTTAAAGGTAGTTAATATTGTTGTAATAGTCTCTTAAAACAGGTTTACATGTATGCAAGTTCAAAAAACACTTTAGTTTTCTCAAAAATTAGATTTAATTTTACCCCGTTTCTAAATGATTCGTAAACGACTCGTGTGAAGCAGTTCGAAGAATCAGTCTCTCTAAACCCCTCCTTTCAGTGAGCCCTCACCGCTGTGATTGGTCAGATGGTGCAGTCCTTTTGGATTGGTCTACCGCTTCAGCGCAAAACGAAACGCCCATTGGCATAACTGAATGACAGCTGTGGAGACCTTTTAATGCATAGAAAAGATAGCCTCGATTTTACCCTATCAATTCGAGCCGGAGTCTGACGATGAAACGGTTGAAGTGGCACATCGACAAGAAACTGTTTTGCAAGCACGACTGGAGCAGGACGTTTCTCAGTGGGTGTCATATTATAAAACTGTGGAAAGTGCTTGCAATTTGCTTTTGTAAGCGAACCGGGCACACCTCTACGTTGTGAACTTCAACACTGTAACGTACAACCCATAACACTGCGTTAAGCCATCGTTTATCATTATCATTACTTAAACTAATAAGGCAGACAGACAGTCAAGCTGCATCAATCACAATTTTTAGACTACATTGCACTCACAGCTGAACAACAGAACTACAGAAACGCAAGTTAGTCGCTTACCAAGACATGTGCGGGGTTGTTACACACCATAACGTACACAAAGACGTATTTTGAACGATCGCTAGAAAATACAATCATCAATTATTAATCATACTTACAGGTAGAAGTTCAGAGGAGCAAGCCGGTCCAAATAAACTGGCCACTGATCCATTTTTTAAAACCAAGCGTTTGGTGAATCTCGCGTTGTAACGTTACTCCCCAAGATTGGAAAAACAGTCATCAGTAAAATGACGCGAACACAACACAAGATTGGCATTGGACTGCTGAGGTGTTGAAAAAATTAATGTTAACCACTCATTCTTGGTAGTTTCATCTTTCGGAATATAAAACAAATTCACTCTCACAGCGCAGGGCGTCTTCTTGACATGATGTAACGTTAATCCACGTGAAAATGGTAGGCCTACTGTTTGTGGGCGGGCAAGTTGTTCGCGAAATTGAACGTGGGCGGACATTACGCAAATGTGTAGCTCGTGACGTGTGGCCGTTACAGAAAAAAGATTCGAATTGCTGACGACTCGTTTAGGCGAATGTGAGCCGACTCTTTTTTTTGTTAGACAAAAACTTCATTTATAGTGCACTGTCCGCGTCACAACTTTGCAGATAGTTTATGTTCACATACAGCTACATGACACACTACATGAAATATCATATTTGAAAAGGCATAATAGGGGCACTTTAAAGGGGTCATCGGATGCCCATTTTCCACAAGTTCATATGGTTCTTTAGGGTCTTAATGAAAAGTCTCTAATATACTTTGGTTAAAAATTATCAATAGTAGTGTAATAAAACGTCCTTTTACCTTGTCAAAATCAGCTCTGCAAAATATCAGATCATTTTATTGCATAGGCCCTTTAAATGCAAATGAGCTCTGCTCGCCCCGCCCCCTCTGCTGAGGTATTAAGAGCTGTAATGTTTACTTTAGCCACATTTAGCCGCGTTTATCGGCGAAACTTGCCAACAAGCACATTATTAAGAAAGGTCATTTGGAAAGATGAATAAAAACACCCTTATACTTACTTCTGCTGTGGGTGAAGCTGCATCACAAATGATTCACACGAACATAGATGCATATGTAGATCGGGATTGGTGCTTTCCTTTTAAAAAACTAAAGTAACGTTGTCCTCTGCCTCTTAAGTGGCTCAGATGTCGGAATAAATGACTACTGATATGTGACCCTGGACCACAAAACCAGTCTTAAGTCGCTGGGGTATATTTGTAGCAATAGCCAAAAATACATTGTATGGGTCAAAATGATTGATTTTTCTTTTATGTCAAAAATCATTAGGAAATTAAGTAAATATCATGTTACATTAAGATTTTTTGTAAAATTCCTACTGTAAATATATCAAAATGTAATTTTTGATTAGTAATATGCATTGTTAAGAACTTAATTTGGACAACTTTAAAGACGATTTTCTCAGTATTTTGATTTTTTTGCACCCTTAGATTCCAGATTTTCAAATAGATGTATCTCGGCCAAATATTGTCCTATCCTAACAAACTATACATCAATAGAAAGCTTATTTATTGAGCTTTCATATGATGTATACATCTCAGTTTTGTAAAATTTAACCTTATGACTGGTTATGTGGTCCAGGGTCACATATGTTCATTACATCCAACAATAGAACACCTCAATCGCTCAAGTCTTCCTCTGCACCTGAGTCGACACAGTGGTGATCGTATTCGGTCTGTTTCAGCTCGGTGAGGGCGGGTCTAAGGTAAGATGCTCATGTCAATCAACTGTGTTTTGTCACAATGACAAGAAGCTGAGAATGACCTAATTTTAAAAAGGGGATATTACTTTTAAAAATTAAAAAAACACCACTGGGTGGATTTTTATCATTGTAGGGTGGTTGTGTACACAAACTGCCAACACACATGAATGTGCAAACAACATGTAAAAGTGAAGCTTTTTTAATTCACAAGATGTTAATTAATGAAATGGAGTGGTGTGGATTACTGGATTATTGTTATGTTTTTATCAGATGTTTGGACATTCTGACGGCACCCATTCACTGCAGAGGTTCCATTGGAGAGCAAGTGATGCAATGCTACATTTCTTCAAATCTTTTACCACAAAAAAACAAGCTTGTCTTACAATACATCTCAAATGGCCTGAAGGTCGGTAAATATCACACACATTTTCTCCTGCTATTCCTTTAATGTTGTGTGCTTTCATCTGTAGCCATACAGTATTTCATCTGTCATGAAATGAATGTCCTTCACCACTCATTCAACGCAAACACACAACCCATCAACACAGTCGTCTGTAAATACTGCTTATTGCCTTTCAGCAGCGATCCCTCAATAGACTCATTACTATTTCAGAAACACATGGCACCACAATCGATACATTTCCATTAGCGTGATAGACGACTGTTTTTCAAATGCTCTCGTGTCTCGACAGAATCACGGGATGGCGTTTATGAGACACAGAAGTGTTATGACTAATGCTTTACTCTCAACGCGACGTCTGTCTTCCTGGAATTTCAGAGCGTTTAACTTCAGCCGATTATTCACATTCAGACACGCTGCGGAGCTATTATTTTCACGTTAAAGCCTTTGATGAATTCATGTGGTAATGCCGTGTGTGAAAGGAGGACGGGGGAAGATGGCTACAGTAATTTTCCATCTCTTTCAGACATTCTGAAGGCCTGTTCATCCCTCTCCGTCACTGACAATGCCAGGCTCAATCTCCTATAATTCATCATTCATATTGACTTACAGGACTTCTCAGAGGACACAAACTGCAGCCAAGGCAGGAACCAATCCAGCGGATATGAATACCTGAATTCATAAAAAGACAAGGAATCTTTAAAACATGCTAATTTTATGCGTCCCACATTCTCCATTAATTAAATATGAAAACACACAAACAGCCTGCTAAAGTTTTTATATAAACAGCCATTCACAACATGAATCCTGTGAAAATCTTCTCAAACAAATGCAGATCTGCTCATGCCAGCATTTCTTGATAGTAGGTATAGTTGAGAGGCTCCTAATTAATATCAGTAACAGCATAGATCTACAGCTCCACTGCAGTGTAAACAATAAGTACATGCAGACTTATTTATTTAAAAGAATATAATATGATTACTAAATTTACCAGAATGTACAGTAGAAACAGCACAGGGAATGGAATGTTGCATCCCACAATGCGATGCATTTGATATAAATGTTGATGAGGGAACTATAATAAATACTTTGATTCATTATCTGAAAGTATTTCACACAAAATTAGAATAAAACTATTCTTTCCGAGAACGGAAATGGTTATAAATATGAGACCCCGCACTACAAAACCAGTTCATAAATTCTAGTCGTACATTTTGTGAAATTGAGATATATACCATTGATGTATGGTTTGTTAGGGTAGGACAATATTTGGCCGAGATACAACTCTCTGAATATCTGGAATCTGGGGTTACAAAAATACAAAAAAATCTAAATACTTAGAAAAACGCATTTAAAGTTGTCCAAATGAAGTTCTTAACAATGCATATTACTAGTCAATAATTAAGATTAGATACATTTACAGTAGGAAATTTACAAATTATCTTCATGGAACATGATCTTTCCTTATTTCCTAATGATTTTTGGTATTAAAGAAAAATCAATAATTTTGACACAATGTATTTTTGGCTATTGCTACAAATATACCCATGCTACTTACGACTAGTCTTGTGGTCCAGGGTCACATATTATTAATTATTTATGATTAGTTAATTATTAATCCTTTAAAATTACTATATGTTATTTAAAATTCTTAATCAAATATTTTATATATTGTTAAATGATTATTTTTAATTTTAAAGTTTTAATGTATATATGTATATATATATATATATATATATATATATATAGTATGTATAATATTTTTAATGTTTAATAATTATGTATCTAATTTTATTTATCTATTTATTTATATAATTTATATATCTGTTATTTTTAATTAAAAATAATATAAATACTATTTAAAAATATATATCAATAAATATATATAACAAATAGTATATATAGTTATACAATAATTTTATATTTAAAATAATATAAAAACTCTTCATAATACACATCTTAATATTTATATTAATATTTTATATATATTAAACATAGTATATATAAATTACAAATAGTATATATAGCATATACATATGAATTATACACAGATGCATAGGTAGACATAACTATTATAAATTTGTATATATATAATTAAAATATCAAAATCTTTTCATAATACATAATACATGTCTTAATATTTTATTATATATTAAACATTGTATCTAAATTATATATATATATATATATATATATATATATATATATATATATATATATATATATATATATATATAATAACACACACACACACACACACACACACACACACACACACACACACACACATATATATATATATATATATATATATATATATATAATAACACACACACATATATACAGTGTATATATAACATATAATTATATACATTATAATTATTTATAAATATTTTTCACTATCTATCTATCTATCTATCTATCTATCTATCTATCTATCTATCTATCTATCTATCTATCTATTATAAATTATATTAAAATCTTTTCATAATACAAAAATCTTAATATTTTATTATATATTAAATATTATATAGAAATTAGAAATAGTATATAAAACATAGTTATATAATCATATAAATTATAATAAATAATTATTAAAAAAATATTTTCAATAATATCTATCTATCTATTTTACATTAAAAAAAAAAACAATAAGGACGTGCTTGAGTGACGTCACATCTAGGGGGCGTGTCATCGTGAGTTCAGCCCGGCGTAACGACGTAAAACAGCAGCTAGTAACACAGCGTGGACATGTAAGTACTGTGTTTGGTACTTTCACAACTCTTAATTTAGTTCCAACGAGCAGTTTATGTCCAACTTATCGTTGTAAATGCGGAAATGATTTAGCAAAGGTTTACACAGTTGTCATTACAGGTTCTGCTTAGAAAACGACAACTCTGATTCAGACCGCTGTGAAGACTTAATGTCAATCAATAGAAGTTCATTAAAACAAAATCCAACAGCGATTCAGTTCTAGTTATAGCTAGATCTGTAACAGATCAACTGTTAAAGTGCTGTTGGTTTAAATTTAAAATCGTAAACCAAATCAAGCGTAAACTAAATGTATACTTGAAAGCGTTTCTCTTATTATTGTTGTTGTAGCCTATTTATAATTTCCCCACAAATACATTCTATGGTGTCTCACTCTCACACTGGAAACACGTTTATTAAAAGTAGTCCAAAAATCACTAAAGATGCAACGTGTTCAAAAACCAGCCTAACTAGTTCGACTTGAACCAGGCTTGTAGCAAAACCCTAGAAATCTCAGAACATCAAAAATGACATCTGAGTGCAAACAGTCCCACAATAGACTATTGTTATTTAGTACTCACATCTCAGATTGTTTTAACAAGTGAGATACTGACAGATAACCTGGAATTTTTAAATAATAAAACAGAATTGTAATAATAAAATAAAAAAGTTTAAAATAGTTTAGCGTGTCATGTCAGTTTCCCATGCATGTATTTAATATATGCAAGATTTTTTAAAGGTTTTGTGAATAAGACCAAGTAAATGAAGAATTTAGGGAGTAAATTGAATGAAACATAATATAATACACCAATATGGTCTCTAAATGTAAATCTTGTATTAGCAACGCTTCACGGTTTGAAAACTTCTGATTTCTAATACTTCAATTCAGGCAAATAAATGAATAAATAACCACTGGAATATGGAGCAGTGTTCATCAGTATTGTCTTGTTTTCCAATGCAAATGTCTAAAGATTCTTATATCAAGATGCATTTACTTGAGAAGCAAATTGACAAAAGATAAGTAGTCTTGTTTCATGAGAAACTGATCAGAAGTGAGATTGTAATGAAAACAAGAACAATCAGTTTAATTCAAAATGAAAAGAAGTTTCGATACTCCACTAACAGTATTGGAAAACAAGGCAAAAATACTGAGGATATTTATTTTTCACAGTGCATGCAACATTTAATGCCTTGACTTTCTGCTCTGATTGAAGAACTTCTTAATCCTTAATTTGTGCAAGGGGGAATTATTTCCCATAGAAACCACGTGTACAGTTGAGTTCAAATGTTTACATACAGTACACCTTGCAGACTCTGCAAAATGTTAATTATTTTACTAAAATAAGAGGGATCATACAAACTTACAAAGTGCATGTTATTTTTTTTGTTCTGACTTGAATAATAAGATATTTCACCTACAAGATGTTTACATATAGTCCACAAGAGAAAATAATAGTTGACCCCTTTCAAAAGTTTACATACACTTGATTCTTAATACTGTGTTGTTACCTGAATGATCCACAGCTGTTTTTTTTTGTGTGTGTGATAGTTGTTCTTGAGTCCCTTATTTGTCCTGAACAGTTAAAGTTAAACTATGCTGTTCTTCCAAAAAATAAAAAATAAATCCTTCAGGTCCCACAAATTCTTTTGTTTTCCAGCATTTTTGTGTATTTGAACCCTTTCCAACACTGACTGTATGGTTTTGAGATCCATCTTTTCAAACTGAGGACAGCTGAGGGACTCATATTCAACTATTACAGAAGGTTCAAACACTCACTGATGCTCCAGAAGGAAAAAAATATGCATTAAGAGCTTTGAGCTTTGAGAATCAGGGTAAATTGAACTTACTTTGTCCTCTAGAAAACATGTAAGTGTCTTCTGCAGCTTCTGAAGGGCAGTACTAAATTAAAACATATTTAGGCAAATAAGAAAATTCTACACTTCTATCTTCATTCTTTTCAAAAGTTTTCACCCCTGGCTCTTAATGCATTGTTTTTCCTTCTGAAGCATCGGTGAGCTTTTGAACCTTCTGTAATTGCATATGAGTCCCTCAGTGTGAAAAGATGGATCTCAAAATCATACAGTCATTGTTGGAAAGGGTTCAAATACACAAAAATGCTGAAAAACCAAAGAATTTGTGGAACCTGAAGGATTTTTCTGAAGAAGAGCAGGCGGGGACTCATGCACAGCTATCGCTAAACAAACAAAAAAAAAAGAAGAAGAGGTGTGTGTAAACTTTTAAGTCATTTTTATAAATTCAACTATTATTTTATTTTGTGGACCATATCTGTAAATTTCTTCTATGTGAAATGTCTTATTTAGTTAAGTACTAAATAAAAAATAACTTGCATTTTGTATAATCCTTCCATTTTGTATGTAAACTTTTAACCTCAACTGAATGTGTCTTGTATATCCTGGCTTAAATTTTACTCCTTTAAATTGCAGGGAAGACACACTGCTGTGGATTGTGGGTGTGTTGTTACTCCTGTTCTGCAGTCTGGATGTGTGGTATTACTTACGGGCAGTGTTTGTCCTGGTCAGGGCCTGGTTCCTCTCACCTGTATTTGACATCACGGCAGAGCAGACCGCCAGCGGACGAGTCGTTCTCCATGATGTTGACCTTTGCCACATGAACAACGCCCGCTACCTACGCGAGTGTGACTTTGCCCGTTTCTCTCTTTATATGCGCAATGGGGTGTTCAAGGGTGTAAGAGCTCTAGGGGCCACCATGGTCGTTGGGGCGACTACCATCCGCTATAGACGGCCGCTGTGTGTCGGTGAGGCGTTTGAGCTACGCAGTCGAATCGTTACCTGGGACGAGAAGTCATTTTATGTGGAGCAGCGGTTTGTGTCTTGTAAGGATGGGATGGTATCGGCTGTTATGTTCTGCAAACAGAATGTCCTGCGCAGCAGTCCGGACAAGATCCTGCAACACCTGTGCAAGAGAAAGGTGAGCAGCTGTTATAGATTAGATTTACTAACTTTTAACTCTTTGGTCATTTTAGAATGTTTTGAATTTTTACATTTTTCAACTTCATTGGCACCTTTGTGGCACTTACTATATAAACACGGAAAATTTTGGACATGATTCAAAAAGGCTGTTTATATACAGAATTGCGTAATAAAAAAATAACAATTCTGAGAAGAAAAAAATGAATTTTCATCAGATCAGAATCAGATTTTTGCTTTTTTTTTTTTTTTTTGCAAAAGAGTTTAAATCTCGCAATTTACAAGTTTACATCTCTCAATTTGATTTTTTTCTTCTGGAATAAAAAATAAAATCAGTTGCAACTTTTTGTATCTCACAATTCTATTTTTTGTATCTCACAATTCTGTTTTATATTGTAAAAAAGTATTTATTATATTTCCTCAGAACTTCCAGAAAAAAGCATTTATTTATTTATTTATTTGTTTCTGTAGTGGTAAAAAGCTACATTTTGAAATTGCATAATAACATGACATTCTTTGATAATGTCTAAATATATATCCAAATACAACTTTATAAAAAATAATTATTAATTCATTATTAAATGTTGTATTAGTTATTATTATTAATTTCTAATATTTTCGTTATTTTGTATAGAAATAAATGGTGCATAACGTAAAGGTGAATATAGATTAGTACCGTGAAATCCCTTATAAAAAAAAATAAAAGAACAAATTATTCTACAATAAAATTAGTAAAATAAAAATCATTTAAATTTTAATATTAAAAAATGTCTTTATCATCACCTTTGGTCAATTTACAGCATACTTCCTAAATAAAAGTATTAATGTTAAATAAATGTACAAATAAATTATACTGACACCAAGCTTTTGAATGCTATAGTGTAGTGTAGGGGTGGGCGATATGGTAAAAATATCATATCACGATTTTTTCAAGAAATATCACGATTCACGATTTTATCACGATTCTTTGTCATGTTGGTTTTACTTTTTTACAAGTTGTCTGAGTAGTACAGCCAAATTAATTTTTCTATTTTAAAACCAAAACCTTACAAGGTAACAAAATATAAAATAAAAATAATGGCAGATATTTAAGCCAAAGTGGGCGAAGACAAAAAATCTTTGTCATTATTTTCTTTGTTTTTAAAAAATAAGAACAAAGATAAGCTACATGTTACAAATACACATACTATACAAATAAAACAAACAGTGCTTTAATTTTCAGGTACAGTCCATGTATTTATCAGTAGCATTCAAGAAATTTAATTAACAAATATAAAAATAAAACACTATATACATTATATACATAAATTATACATAGAAGTAACATTTAAAGCAACTGTATTGAAGTTCTTCAGTCAAGAGCAGTGAGTGATTTTCCTTTGTGTTTTGTTTTATTAGTGTATCATCACCCAAAAATGACAATTCTGTCATCATTTACTCACTCTCGCATTTTTTTAAGCATAAAACATGCTGAACATAAAACTTATTTTGAATAATGTGGGTAACCAAACAGTTGCTGGGTCCCCAGTTACTTCCATATATTTTATTTATTTATTTTAAGTCAGTAGGGACCAGCTAGTGTTACCCACATTCTTCAAAATATCTTCTTTTGTGTTAAGCACAAGAAAAAAAAAATTAATAGAGATTTAGGACATGTGAGTGACAACATTTTTGGGTGTACTGTCCCTTTAATGACAATCGACAGCATGTTTAGCTCTGTCGCAGAGCTGCACGCATCTATACACACGCGCATCCGTTTTTCTCTTAACTGTTTACTTTCACTTTAGACAACCGACTGTGTTTATATGTAATCCTTGCGTGTTTTTGACAGTATAAGCAAATTAAACGCCAAAGATAGCTCAGTTTAGTAATCAGGTGCTGTTTGACAGGCTTTTAGCGCACGTGCTTCAGGTTTACGCGCTCATGAAGCGCATGCCAGAACAGCGCGCGGACCAAATGGCGTTATTTTACCGGCAAGACTTTGAAGCACATTCAAATAATGTACTTTTGTGATCGCGAATATGAATAAGTGCAGTGTCCCGTGAGTGAATTTACAGTATATTAAGACGGAGGCACACTGTAGCACGATACTACGATATTTATTCAAAAGCAGATCGTGGAGACATTTTAATCGTCCACGATCAAAAATCGTCATATCGCACACCCCTAGTGTAGTGTTACAAAAGCTTTTTATTTCAAATAAATGCTGATCTTCGGATCTTTCTATTCATCAGAGAATCATAAAAAATATACTCAACTGTTTTAAATATTGATAATAATAAAAATGTTTTTTTAAACAGCAAATCAGCATATTAGAATGATTTAATGGATAGAAATAAATTACATTTGAAAATATATTCAAATAGAAAGCAGTTATTTTAAATAGTAAAAAATATATACAGCTTTTGCTGTACTTTGAATCAAATAAATGCAGGCTTAGTGAACAGAAGATACTTCTTTAAAAAACATAAAAAATCTTACCATTCAAACTCTTTTGACTGGTAGTGTATATTGTTCCAGTTTAATAGTAATCCCTTTTTTTGTCATAATACTGAAGCCTGATATTTATTACCTGACTTTCTAGGTTGAAGTGCCAGAATTTCCTGAAGACCTGCAGCACTGGATCAATTTCATCTCAGCCAGCAGTAAAGCCTTGAGGGGGGAAAGTCAGCTCGATGATAAAGCCAAGAAGGAATGACGATTCGCTGCCTTAAATGAACCCTCAAAAACATACGAATATTCTAATGTTCATATATTAATGTCTCAGGTGTTTGGATACTCCAATGCAAAATAAAAATGTGAGTTCTGATGTAATCTAAAAATCTGATTCATGGTGCATTGTGTCTTGTGCAAACTTTAAAACTGCGAATATGCATCTACTTTTTTCGCTGCCTTTGGAAATTTTATGGGTCGGGCTTCCGGGCTAATCTGCATCCAGCTATTTTTAGCTGTACAAAACAGCTTGTTTTGCTGTTTGATATTGCAAATTGGTTTATCTTACCATCATTTTAATGTATTATATTAATTATGAACACTGGTTTGTAGTGCAAACGGTTTTATCGTTTACTGCACATTGTTATTCTTCTCGGTATTTCCCTATAGCGGCTAATGAACCGTAAGTTTCACCCATAGGCTTACTTCCGCACTGAAGATAAATGTGGATAAATAATTTATTAAAAGCAATGAATGCCGATTTCTATTTATATTTCTGACGTAATGCACAAATCAAAAGTTTTGGTAGTGAAATTGATTATATACCTCAATTTCTGTAATTCTATTCAAAATAATATATTATTGCTGTTTTTTTAATGTACCTGTCAAGCTCGAGATTTTTGGCTTTTTGGTTTTTCATAAAGTGTTTTTTCAGACTGACATCCAAAAGAGACTTGTTAATTGTTTCTTTTATAGGACTTTATCTATTTGTGACAATAGAATTCAACTACAATACATATTTTTAAAGTCCGTTTTTTTCTCCTGTACTGAACCATAAATCTCCACTTCAGTAACACTTACACACACCAAACTACATTTTTATTCCCGTCTATATCCTGAAGGTTTTTACAGAGGGATTTGTTCCTGTGTAATTTGCTTGATTATATACATTTTATTCCCCCAAAAATTGTGAAAATATATCATTCCGTCTGATTTACGTATTTTCTAAATTAAGGAGATACCCAAAATTCCCTCTAAATATATTTGACTCTAATATGTCAAAAAAGAAAATGAAACAAGAATTTTGAGACTGCATCCAGTGTTTACGTTTTTGTATTAGAAATGTATGCAAATTTTATATTTCATTAAATGCCTCATTGCATATTTAAATCTAACTTTTAAAAACAAATTTGTAATACAAAAAAAATGCAATTATGTAATTTTCAATGTAATCAATCACCTAGATAAGTAAAGCGATAACTATTCATTTTTTTTACCCTATATTCACCTGCAGTGTCTCGCCTCAAATGACATACAAAACATCGCTCAGTAAGTCAAATATATCCAAGTAGTAGCAAAAACGTATCTATTTAAAGAAAAGGGAAAAAATGATGCAATTATGTACATATTAATACAAATATATACATTTCACAACAGTAGTTGAAAAAAATAGGGTATACAGAGAGAGAAAAAAAAGTGCATGTACAGGTACATGGGTAAAAAGACTTATGTCAGGGATAAGAGAAAAAGGTAAACATTTAATTAACCAAATTAAAGTGACACAGTGCTTAATAGGTCTTTTTAGCTTTTCTGTTTCTAATATTTTGCAAAGTAGTACCATATTGTTAAATTTCTTTAATAAAATGTTCACAATTTGGCTTAGCTTTAGCCCATTTCTTTACATGAATCTGATATTTTCCAAGTAAAACAATTAGTTGCGTTAAAAAAGAAATTGTACTTTTAGAATCAATCTTGTACAAAGAAAACAACAAAATACATTATACACATTGTATACACATTGAAAAGAGTCATAGATTTTTTTTTTCATAGATCCAGTTTGAACCGTTCAAATAATTCATTAACAGGGTAAATTCGATGTAATACTTTAATAGATACCTCTTTTACTTTATTACTTATGAAAAACTTGTTTGTTATTGACCATACTTTCTTCCACTCAATGCTTTCATATCTGGATGACCAAAAGACTGTTGAGCATGGCACATAATTGGTCTTTAACACTTTTCTAATATATCTATTACTGCATTTATCTTAAATAAATATATCACAAGTCAATGGTTGTTGGTCATTATTAATGGAATGTACAGAATTATGTAATAATGAAACAACTTTACTTGGAATCGCATCAAAAATAACAGCATAATACAGGTATGTGCCAAAAAATTAGGACATCGTGGGAAAGTCCATTTATTTCAATAATTGGTTTCAAAAAGTGAAACTTGTATGTTATATTAGTTCACTACACACAAAGTGAAATATTTGTTTGAATTTTAATGATTAAGGATTAAAAGAATCCAGTATTTCACAAAATTTGAATATCATGACAAAGTTCAACATTGTAGGCTCCCTGTGTCCCAATCTAGTCAGATAATTAACGCCAAACACCTGCAAAGGTTTCCTCAGCCTTTAAATGGTCTCAGTCTGGCTTAGTAGGCTTCAGAATCATGGGGAAGACTGCTGACTTGACCGTTATGCAGAAGACCATCATTGACAGCCTCCATAAGGAGGAAAAGTCTCAAAAGGCAATTGCAAAAAAAGCTGGATGCTCACAGAGCGCAGTATCGGAGTGTATTAACAGAGTGTTAAGAGGAAGGGAAAAATGTCAGTGATGGTTTGGGGAGCCATGTCATCTGCTGGTGTGACTCCATTGTCTTTTATCAAGTCCACAGTCAACGCAGCCGTCTACCAGGAAATTTTAGAGCACTTCATGCTTTCTGCTGCCGACAAGCTTTTTGGAGATGGTGATTTTATTTTCCAGCAGGATTTGACACCTGCCCACAAAGCCAAAACTACCAGTAGCTGGTTTAATAGCCATGGAATAACTACTTGATTGGCCGGCAAACTCGCCTGACTTAAACCCCATTGAAAATCTATGGGGTATTGACAAAAGGAAGATGAGGAAACAGTGACCCCGAAATGCAGACGAGCTGAAGGCCAATATCAAAGCAACTTGGGCTACCAGAACACCTCAACTGTGTCAAAGGATGATTGCCTCCATGCCACGCCGCCTTGATGCTGGAATTAGTGCAAAAAGAGGCCCAACAAAGTACTGAGGACATAATACAGTACATTAACACACTTTTAAGAAGGACAACTTGTGTTTAAGATCCTTTTTATTGGTCAGATGAAATTGGTTTTCAATCATCAAAATTGAAACAAATAAAGGCTTGAAATATTTCACTTTGTGTGTAGTGAACTAATATAACATACAAGTTTTACTATTTGAGTTTTACTATTTGAAACACATGATTGAAATAAATGGACTTTCCCTCGATATTCTAATTTTTGCCACGTACCTGTAAATAACATTTTGTCTTGAAAACGCTGATGGAATTCTGGCGTCACGCCGTTTGTACGGCTGCCCGCTGACGCAATCACGTGGCCTCGTTAAACCAATCAGAGTGCAGTTTCTGTCTGTGCGGAAGTGCGTGAAGCCGGTTTTCGGGTGTCAATCGCGTGAGTAACAAGAATATCACATTTGACTAGATTATTATTGCACACACTCGTACATACGTCGTTTGTTAATTTACGTGTATTAAAATTAAAACCTGACTACTTGGGATAGATTTCGTTACACGACCTTGTCTACAATCTGTATGCGAGATCTGATATTTAATCTAAATGTTGATTTTTCATTTCCGATATGAATGATGTGGCCTATATTTCCATGGAGATCTTTAAATAAATATTTATAATTGTCCAAAAAGACGCAATAATGTCCTGCGTGTTATTCCGTAGCCACTAAAGCCGGTCACTGCTGTTAATACCATAGAAACTCACTAAACCCCGTTCTCCATATGATCTTTCTGAATTATTCATGATGTGAATAATTAATCGTCTTCACTGTGTAACAGAATCATGCTGCTGTGGATTCTGTCCGGGTCTCTGGTTCTGTTTGGCAGCTTTGACGTCTGGTACTTCCTGAGAGGTTCGTGGATGGTGATCAAGTCCTGGTTCCAGGGTCCGGTTCGGGATGTTCTGGCCGAGCAGGTCATCCACGGACGGGTGCTGCTCCACGACCTGGACTTTATGTGTCACATGAATAACGCCCGCTATCTGCGCGAGTGCGACTTCGCCAGGTACGCGCACTGCACCCGGAACGGGCTCTTCCTGGCCACGCGCGCGCTCAACGCCACCATGGTGATCGGAGCCACGACCATCCGGTACCGGCGCTCGCTGGCGTTCGGCGAGGCGTTCGAGCTGCGCACCCGCATCGTGGCGTGGGATGAGAAGTCCTTCTACATTGAGCAGAGATTCGTGTCCAAGTCAGACGGGTTCATTTCTGCTATCATGCTGTGCAGGCAGAATGTTGTTCGAGGAAATCCACAGAAGATCCTGGACCACCTTTGCAAGAGGAAGGTGTGCATTTCTATATTTTTTTGTGCATTAAAGATGTGTTTTTTCCTCCTTTCAAACTTTTAAAAGCCACAGACACCCAAAAAATGATTATCCTTGTGCAAGAGACCACTATGATAAAGTATAGTATTGCAGTTTTATATGTATTTATATGTTTACTTTATTTATTTTAAATGTTATTCTTCATTTTAGCCATTTTTTTATTACATTTTTTAAAAATAATAATTATTTATTACGTTTTTAATTCATTTTTTATTTTTTGGATACCCAAATATGCTCATTCTTGAGCCTGGGCCCCCTAAAATGTAATTTAATTTAGTTCTAAAATTAAATTAAATTAAAAGGCAGTTATATATTTTTTTATTAATAAAGACCTAATTTATACTATTAGAAAATGTATATTCTATGTGTAAAATATTTAGTTGTAATGCATAACATTACTGTATTAAATGTATTATTTATTTATTAATTATTTAAATTGACAAAAATACAATAGTTATTTATTTCAATAAAATAAATGTATTTATTTATTTTGATCAAGTTAATATTTTTTATTACTTTTTTTGGATCTATAAATATATGCTTTTCCTAAAATTTAAAAGCCAGTTATTTATTTTTATGTATATATACCTAATTTATACCTTGAAAAAGTCATATCATAAATATGTTTAAACTATTATTTTGAAAATGTTTAGTTGTAATGCAAAAATAAACAAAAATACATACCATGTATTTTTGTTTATTTTTTAAATTATTTAAATCAAATGTATTTATTTATTTAGTTTAATTTTATAGTTTTTATTACTTTTTTAGATGCATAAATATGCTCTTCCTAAAATAATAAAAACAATTATATATTGCATGTATTAAGACCCAATTTATATCTTGAGAAAATTATATCATAAATATGTAAAAAGTATTATTTTGAAAATAGTTGTAATACACAACATTACTGTATTATTTGTTTATTTATTTTAATTAATTAAATAAAAAAATATATAACAGTTGTCATTTTAATCAAATGTGTTTATTTATTTAGTTAGTTTAATTGTATAGTTTTTATTACTTTTTTGGATCTATAAATACACACATGGACAAAATAGTTGGTATCCTTCGGTCAATGAAAGAAAAACTCACAATGGTCGCAGAAAAAAACTTTAATCTGACAAAAGAAATTCTATGAATGTTAACCAATGAAAGTCAGACATTGCTTTTCAACCATGCTTCAACGGAATTATTTAAAGAATTATTTAAACTCATGAAAATGATGTGACCAAAGGGACATGTGTTATTCAAGGTGTGTCCACTAATTAGCATCACGGGTGTCTACAATCTTGTAATCAGTCAGTGGGCCTATATATAGGGCTCCAGGTAGTCGCTGTGTTGTTTGGTGACATGGTGTGTACCACACTGAACATGGACCAGAGGAAGCGAAGGAAAGAGTTGTCTCAGGAGATTGGAAAGAAAACTATAGAGAAGCATGTTGAAGGTAGGGGTGGGCGATATGGTAAAAATATCATATCACGATTTTTTCAAGAAATATCACGATTCACGATTTTATCACGATTCTTTGTCATGTTGGTTTTACTTTTTTACAAGTTGTCTGAGTAGTACAGCCAAATTAATTTTTCTATTTTAAAACCAAAACCTTACAAGGTAACAAAATATAAAATAAAAATAATGGCAGATATTTAAGCCAAAGTGGGCGAAGACAAAAAATCTTTGTCATTATTTTCTTTGTTTTTAAAAAATAAGAACAAAGATAAGCTACATGTTACAAATACACATACTATACAAATAAAACAAACAGTGCTTTAATTTTCAGGTACAGTCCATGTATTTATCAGTAGCATTCAAGAAATTTAATTAACAAATATAAAAATAAAACACTATATACATTATATACATAAATTATACATAGAAGTAACATTTAAAGCAACTGTATTGAAGTTCTTCAGTCAAGAGCAGTGAGTGATTTTCCTTTGTGTTTTGTTTTATTAGTGTATCATCACCCAAAAATGACAATTCTGTCATCATTTACTCACTCTCGCATTTTTTTAAGCATAAAACATGCTGAACATAAAACTTATTTTGAATAATGTGGGTAACCAAACAGTTGCTGGGTCCCCAGTTACTTCCATATATTTTATTTATTTATTTTAAGTCAGTAGGGACCAGCTAGTGTTACCCACATTCTTCAAAATATCTTCTTTTGTGTTAAGCACAAGAAAAAAAAAATTAATAGAGATTTAGGACATGTGAGTGACAACATTTTTGGGTGTACTGTCCCTTTAATGACAATCGACAGCATGTTTAGCTCTGTCGCAGAGCTGCACGCATCTATACACACGCGCATCCGTTTTTCTCTTAACTGTTTACTTTCACTTTAGACAACCGACTGTGTTTATATGTAATCCTTGCGTGTTTTTGACAGTATAAGCAAATTAAACGCCAAAGATAGCTCAGTTTAGTAATCAGGTGCTGTTTGACAGGCTTTTAGCGCACGTGCTTCAGGTTTACGCGCTCATGAAGCGCATGCCAGAACAGCGCGCGGACCAAATGGCGTTATTTTACCGGCAAGACTTTGAAGCACATTCAAATAATGTACTTTTGTGATCGCGAATATGAATAAGTGCAGTGTCCCGTGAGTGAATTTACAGTATATTAAGACGGAGGCACACTGTAGCACGATACTACGATATTTATTCAAAAGCAGATCGTGGAGACATTTTAATCGTCCACGATCAAAAATCGTCATATCGCACACCCCTAGTTGAAGGTAAAGGCTATAAGACCATCTCCAAGCAGCTAGATGTTCCTGTGACTACAGTTGCACATATTATGCAGAAATTTAAGATCCATGGGACTGTAGCCAATTTCCCTGGACGTGGCCACAGGAGGAAAATTGATGACAAATCAAAGAGAAGGATAACCCAAATGGTAAAAAAGAGGCCAGAAAGACTTCTAAAGAGATCCAAGGTGAGCATCAAGCTCAAGGAACATCAGTGCAGATCGCACCATCCGTCGTTGTTTGAGCCAAAGTGGACTACATCGAAGACGACCAAGGAGGACACCATTGTTGAAAACAAATCATAAAAAAGCCAGACTTTAATATGCTTCTGGGAGAATGTCCTATGGACAGATGAGACAAAAATGGAACTTGTTGCCAAGGCACATCAGCTCTATGTTCACAGATGGAAAAATGAAGCATATCAAGAAAAGAACACTGTCCCTACTTTGAAACATGGAGGAGGCTCTGTTATGTTCTGGCTGCTTTGCTGCATCGGGCACAGGGTGTCTTGAATCTGTGCAGGGTACAATGAAATCTCAAGACTATCAAGGGATTCTAGAGAGAAATGTGCTGGCCAGTGTCGGAAAGCTTGGTCTCAGTCGCAGGTCATGGGTCTTGCAACAGGACAATGACCCGAAACACAGCTAAAAACACCCAAGAATGATTAAGAGGAAAACATTGGACTTTTCTAAAGTGGCCTTCTATGAGCCCTGACCTCAATCCTATTGAGCATCTGAAACATACCGTCAGGAAAAGGCACCCTTCAAACCGGAAACAGCTAGAGCAGTTTGAAAAATACCTGCTGAGAGGTGCAAAAGTCTCATTGACAGTTACACGAATCGTTTGATTGCAGTGATTGCCTCAAAAGGTTGTGCAACAAAATATTAAGTTAGGGGTACCATCATTTTTGTCTAGGTCTGTTTCATGAGTTTATTTTTTAAAATAATTCCGTTCAAGCATGGTTGAAAAGCAGTGTCTGACTTTCATTGGTTAACACTCATAGAATTTTTATTTGTTATTACTTTTGTCAGATTAAAGTTATTTCTGTGACCATTTTGAGTTTTCTTTTCATTGACCGAAGGGTACCGACAATTTTGTCCACGTGTGTAGACCTAATTTATACCTTGAAATTATTATTATTATTTTTTTTACTTTTATGGAAATACATTTAATCAAATGTATTTATTTATTTAGTTTAATTTGATAATTTTTATTACTTTTTTGGATCCATAAATATGCTCTACCCAAAGCCAGTTATATATTTACATGTAAAGACCCGATGTATACCTTAAACACATTATATTATAAATATGTGTGAAATATTATTTTGAAAAATATTTAGTTAATATAGTGTATTCAGTTAATATAGTAATATTATTGTATCATTAGTTA
>NC_133370.1:7548793-7590443 GCF_049309525.1 Garra rufa
TCATTCTTTCGTACACCTTCGGCTCGGTTCGGCAACTTGATTGACACCTGACTAGAACGCTGACTCCTCCGCCTAGCGGCAATACGCGAAAACGTGCCGTCGACATTCTCTTCTACTCTGATTGGTCAAATGTCGAAAATGTTAAGAAAATGTTAAGAATAGCGCTTTATGATTGGCTGGAAATGTTGAAGCGCTTCGACGCGATTGGCCCAAATGTTATAGTGCTTCGACGTGATTGGCTGCGCAGTTCAACATTGCTCGACATTTCCAAAATATTGTCGGACTATCCTTCGGCAGCTGGCGTTCAAGATCCAATGGACAAATGTCCTCGTGGGTTCGAACCCCACTCCTGGTAGAAGCTTTAGTCCATTCAAAATAAGGTTTAGTGTAAGATTTAGTCAGACTTGACTTGATGCAGATTGTGAACAATTAGTTCCACAAGGCTGTTGTCTGATGGTCTTGATTCAAAAAGATGCTCTGATTGATCCAGATAAATCAGCTAAACGCCCACTCCTGGTAGAAGCTTTATTGTGCTCTGAGAGATTAAAAAAGGCAGTAAGAAAAATAGCTGGAGTAGATTCAAAGATAAGAGATTATTGAAAACGAATAACCAAAACAAATATATTTAAGGAAGTAGTTCACTTCCAGAACAAAAATTTACAGATAATGTACTCACCCTCTTGTCATCCAAGATGTTCATGTCTTTCTTCAGTCGTAAAAAAAAAATGTTTTTTGAGGGAAAACATTTCAGGATTTTTCTCCATGTAATGGACTTCTATGGTGACTGTGAGTTTGAACTTCCAAAGTGCCGTTTAAATGCAGCTTCAAAGGGCTCTAAACGATCCCAGACGAGAAAGAGAAAGAGTTTTACCCAGTGAAGTAATTTGGATATTTTCTAACATTTTTTTTTTTACAGTTTATAATTTTTAACCTCAAACACTCATCTTGTCTAGTTCTGCATGCCGTGAACTCTTTGTATTGTGGTTCATAACAGTTAGGGTATGTTGAAAAACTCCCATCTCATTTTGTCTTCCAACTTCAAAATCACCCTACATCGCTGTTTTACCTTTTTTTGTAAAGGGCGTTTGACCTTCTTTGCATGTTCACTTTGTAAACACCGGGTCGGTACTCTTGCAGTGATGTGGGATGATTTTGTAGAAAGTATATAAAAGTTATATTACAGTTGTTGTTTTTTTTAAATAAACAATTGTTTCGCTAGATAAGACCCTTCATCCTCGGCTGGTATGGTTTAGTGCCCTTTGAAGCTGCATTTTGGAAGTTCAAACTTATGGGCATCATAGAAGTCCATTATATGGAGAGAAAATACTGAAATGTTTTGAAACATAATGAAACCTAATGTCTTTACGACTGAAGAAAGAAAGACATCAACATCTTGCATGACAAGGGGCTGAGCACAGTAAGTTTTTGTTTTGAAAGTGAACTACCCCTTTTATACTGCTTCTCAAAATGCAACTGGTTGATTGAAATTTGAGTATATTGATACTTGTGTTTAATCATGGAGTAAATAGGTACTTACAGTCCTTCTCTGACAACACTGTTCCCTTCATCAAGAAACTTGATCCAACATTTGTCCTGACTGTTTAAATGGATTAGCCATAACAACCACAACAAAGTAGACTGATATGCATTTTTAATCATTAAAACTCTAAAATTAAAACTCTAATTTTGTGCAAGTGGAAGCTTTATTCCATGCGGACTGTATCATTAACATGATGCTAATGTATGTTGTAAGTCTAATTAGCTTTTCGTTTGGACAACTAAAAGTAAAGATTTTTTGAGGACACAGGAAAAAAGGCGACTACAAACAACTACTATAAACAAATCTTATTGCTTGACATACGTGGGATAAATAGTGATATGTGATATAAAATGTTAAAGTACTGACCCTTGACACGTGGTCTCGCCAGGAATGACCTTACCTGCTGCAGGACTGCGTGCACATGACCAGGATGGCCGAGTGGTTAAGGCGTTGGACTTAAGATCCAATGGACAAATGTCCGCGTGGGTTCGAACACCACTCCTGGTAGAAACGAATCTTTAAGTAAATAAAAAAGTAGACTTATGCACTTGCGTTAATATTACTTTAAATGCATAATGAAGACAGATATATAATGAAGTGTTCTATGTGTCTTTTGTTTTGTTCAAGGAATTTATCAGCAGATTTGTCAGTCAGCAAGCGTATTGTATTATATAGTCTGTCAAATAAAAGTGCCTGTCAAGTCTACTAAAACTACTAAAACACAATAACAATGTCATAATAATAAAGATTCGGATTATAAAAGTATATGAGGTAGCCTGTTTTATAGAAATTAATTAATTTAAAATTTCGAAGTACTTTATTAGCATTATAATACATACAGAGAAGACAGAAAATATAATATTAATAATAATAAAATAAATAAGTAAGAAGTGTCGTAGAAAGTTCTTAGTTTTAGTTTTGATATAATAGCTTCTACCTGAATACGTATTAATCGTATTAACGTGCAGCTGTTAGGACTGAATGTGTCGTTGCAACGTAACTGAATGTACCATCTTTGTTCCGGGGGGTGGCATTCATGAAATACTTGTATTTTTTTCTTGATGTACAGGTTTTACATAATGTATAACATTAAAATCAACTCTTAGGAAGTTTTACACATATTATAATGCTAAAATCGCATGTCCTTTATTGTATCATACTATATAAACAATGACATTTAACGGAAAACCCCTTTGGCAGCTATAAGTGCGTGTTACCCGGCTTCCTCAGTCTCTTTCTGTAATAGAGAGTCCGGTGTAGAAGTTCAACTCGAACCGCTTGTCACTTATCAAACTCTTCGAAAGTAAGTAAAACTTTAGTTTTCACTAACACGATAGCGGTAAACATATTTTACTTGTATCGTGTTACAAATTTAGTGTTCCGCTGTGCGTGTCGCGCCACGTGGCTGCGTATGAAACACATCTGAGATTAATCCGCTGCAGAATTTAAACCCTGAACTTGACCAGGCTCATACATATCATTACATATTCATACAGTTTATTAGATGTGGATGAAAACTCAAAAAGTCATGTTTCAAGAGTTTCACAAGTTTATAAAACTTTAATGAAGCATGTGAAGTTGACAGTGACAGCACACATGAAGTTTAAGTTTTTGTGTTTCATGTGTTCATAAACAGGGTCACATGAAGCATCTGTAATGGATCTGTATGTGTCATCTAATCCTAACCTACAGGTCTCTGCTGGTTAAATCTAGGCTAGACATGTTACTCAAATTTATTTGCTCTTCATGTCCTACAAGCCGGTGTCAGTCTCAGTGGCTCCCCCTTTTTAAATGGCAAAAATAAAACAGGCGTCTATTTTACTTGGTGATCTAAATTTCACCACTTTTTAAAAGCCAAGGTACATTTAATGGCATTTTATGAAGTACAATTAAGTAGTATTTTGATTTCACTCTTTGCATGAAAAAAATACAGCTTGATAGTTATTCCTGTTTTAAACCATACACTACCGGTCAAAAGTTTTTGAACAGTAACTTTTTTTTTTAATGTTTAAAGATGTCTCTTCTGCTCACCAAGCCTGCATTTATTTTATCCAAAGTACAGCAAAACAGTAAGAGTTAGAAATATTTTTACAATTTAAAATAACTGATTTCTAATTGAATATGTTTTAAAATATAATATATTCCTATTATTTCAAACCTGATTATTTTAGCATCATTACTCCACTCACATGATCCTTCAGAAATAATTCTAATATTCTGATTTGCTGCAGTTGAGTAAATTTTTTTTTTTCAAATTTTTTTATTTATCAGAAATATAAATAAGTATTAATTTCTGTTTAAAAAAATTATACTGACTCCAAGCTTTTGAATGGTGTAGTGTGTAATATTACAAAAGCTTTTAATTTCAGATAAATGCTAGGATCTTTGGATCTTTCTATTCATCAAAGAATCCTAAAAAAGAAGTACAACTGTTTTTAAGTATGCATAATAATAATAATAATCATGAAAAATGTTTCTCAAACAGCAAATCAGCATATTAGAATGATTTCTGAAGTATCATGTGACACTCAAGACTGGAGTAATGACTGGAAAATTTTAGCTTTGATCACAGTAATAAATTACATTTTAAAACATATTCAAAAAGAAAGCAGTTATTTTAAATAGTGAGAATATTTCACAGTATTACTGCTTTTGCTTTTTTTTTTTTTTTTTTTAGATCAAATAAATGCAGGCTTGGTGAGCAAAGAGAATTCTTTAAAAAAAAAACATTAAAAAACGTACTGTTCAAAAACTTGACTAGTAGTGTGTGTCACATCAAACATGCTCTTTCTGGAGACATTTTTGTCTGCGGCACTGGGAACACTGCAACCAAGTACACAAACTTTTTATAACTTATTATTGGCAAATAATTTTGACTTAATGGTAATTATGCTATCATTATTTATCACTCTATGGGCCTGATATACTAACAGCTTAAGCTAGTAAAACCCTTTTTAAGCATTAAAAAACTACTGTCAGGATTTACTAAGTGCTTGCAGTGAAAAATCAGCTATAAGGTTTTTTTTTTTTTTTGGCAGCTGAACTTATTGCATATGCATTTGAGATGCCTTTCAGATGCAATATTTATGGGAGGAGAGTATTTAAATAATGTGATTTCACTATTCACTCATAGTAAATTTATACGAATTTAAGCCCATGTATTAACCCATTTTGTGCCTGGCGTGGCTGCGATTATAGTTGTTAATGTGTGCTGCTCTTGGTTGATTGCTTTGGTCTTAAATTTGCACATTGTCAGTAGATAACATGCAAAACTTTCCACTCCCAATGGTGCTTTTATAGGATTGTGGTCTTGTGATAATTTGCCCTGTTTAGTCAGTCTAGCCCTAATTGTCCTTTGTGCACCATTGGTGTCAGACAAGTTAGTACTTGGTGCTCATTTCTCAGCCCTAATAAAAGTCAAATACTCATTGTTAAAGGGAAGGTGAATAGCCCTGTCGACGCTTGTTTTCTCTGAACACCTCAGCAGGTGAGTTTAGACGTGCACCGCATGGTGTGTTTGTGACCCGTGTGATGGATTCTAACGCTAAAGAATTAGTTGTAGTTCAGGAGTTTTGGTTTTAGTTTGAGTTGGAATTCTGGCACGACTTTGCCCCGTTTTCACTGTTATTTTCTTGTAGGGTAAGAACTGATTTTTGTCTGTCAACCTTCCACACTTTAAAACATGTGGCATATTTGTGTCTATTTTCAACTTTATTGTTGCCATTTACACCCAACATACAGAATGTGTGGCATATCTCGCATAGCCAGTGTTTTACCAATTGCTATAGAGTTTGGGCTAGTCATATTTTGCGAAATGCACAATACGCTAGAGAGTGTTTTCACGACACGTCGTCAATCGGCCATATTGGCGGCACTGAACATAAAACAATGCTACTGAACCAAACATAACTTATATATTTTGCTGATTATTCCTGCTGAAAATAGTCAATTACTCTCATTTTTTGGGCTGTACTATGACTGGTTTTGTGACCCAGGGTCACATATAAAAACATGTGAACTGTAAATGTAAACTTAATGCACATTGGGGTTCTTTGGGCTTCTGTTTTTTTTTTTTACATCACAGCACAGGATAGATTCTAGTGAAGAGATTTGGGATTGTGTGTGTGTTTCTGTAATTTTTCCTGTGGCTCCAATTGTTGTTTGAATGCCATTTATTACCTGGGTGAATATCTTAGAAAAAGGTGCGGTAATCAACGGCATGTTGCATATGCAATATTTAGGCATGAAGTTGAAAATAAGCCAGAGCTCATGTATTTTTAAATATATTATTAAGGCATTTAACTGCAGCTTTGTGGCTTATTGGATATGGACACAAAGAAAACTTTGTTTACTCTGTTTTGCTCAACTTGCGTGACTGATTTTTATTTATTTGTTTGTTTATTTAGGATTTATCAAAGGCATAACCATTTATTTGGTCATTTTTAGGGATGTCACGATTCACTCAACTCCCGATGTGATAAGATTCATGATACTGGTTTCATAATACAACTGCATTTTAACCATGATCCAAACCAAGATGCTGCATACATACAGAATGAGGAGGTTTTAATTCGAATTTTTGACCCTAGACCACAAAACCAGTCTCAAGTAGCACGGGTATATTTGTAGCAATACCAAAAATACATTGTATGGGTCAAAATGATAAATTTTTCTTTTATGCTAAAAAACATTAGGATATTAAATAAAAATCATGTCCCATGAAGATATTTTGTAAATTTCCTACTGTAAATATATCATCATATATAATTTTTGATTAGTTATATGCATTGCTAAGAACTTTATTTGTGCAACTTTAAAGGCAATTTTTTGCACCCTCAGATTCCAGATTTTCAAATAGTTGTATCTCGGCCAAATATTGTCCTATCCTAACAAACCATACGTTAATAGAAATCTTATTTATTCAGCTTCCAGATGATGTATAAATATCACTTTATACAAAATTGACCCTTATGACTGGTTTTGTGATCCAGGGTCACATTTGATTGTATAATTAAGTAATTTTAAGCAAAAACAGAAGGGTCTGAGTTTAGCTTTGTAAAACTATATTACATAAAACATTTGTATGAAACAAAAACAGCAGATGGGCTGAATGAGAAGGCAAATTCACTCCCGGACAGCAGGTGGTGCTTATGGAGCAGCAGCAATATAGTGTTTGCTTAGTTACTGACTTAAAAAAGCAGTGGTAATCTGCATTATATTACATAAAACATTTGCACAAAACAAAAACAGAAGATGGGCTGAATGAGAAGGCAAATTCACTCTCGTACAGCAGGTGGCGCTTATGGAGCAGCAGCAATATAGTGTTTGCTTAGTTACTGACTTAAAAAAGCAGTGGTAATCTGCATTATGCAGAGACAAGATGAGAAGAAAATGGCACCTAAAATTTTTCTAAAGACAGTCAGCTTCCCTCAGAAATGCATTCATTTAAAGGAGAACTCCGGTGTGATTTTGACCTAAAGTGTATTGAATCATGATACCGAGTGTAAACGTACCTTGCATATCTCATCTCGTCTTGTCCACTGCTGTCCGAAATCTGGGGTCAGTTAGCCGATGCTCACAACAGCTTGTCAATGATATTCAATCGGGCATCGAAGGAGCCATGTAAATAAATCACTGTTTTACGCCATTTACGAGGCACAAAGTAGCTCCAGACTTCATTGGTAGACTTCCAAGGGCCCTGACATTTAAAACGAGACATTGAGAACTTAGAAAAAGCACCGGTAGTTTATTTACAAGTAGATTTATACAGACAGTAACCGCAAGAAGTTTAGCGGCCGCCGCCATCTTAAATGTAGTCACGATAAGTCGAGTGTCGAGCACCAAGGAAACTACAACCTGGTACGTTGATAAGCTGATAAATTCCTTGGTGATCGACACTCGACTTATCGTGACTACATTTAAGATGGCGGCGGCCGCTAAACTTCTTGCGGTTACTGTCTGTATAAATCTACTTGTAAATAAACTACCGGTGCTTTTTCTAAGTTCTCAATGTCTCGTTTTAAATGTCAGGGCCCTTGGAAGTCTACCAATGAAGTGTGGAGCTACTTTGTGCCTCGTAAATGGCGTAAAACAGTGATTTATTTACATGGCTCCTTCGATGCCCGATTGAATATCATTGACAAGCTGTTGTGAGCATCGGCTAACTGACCCCAGATTTCGGACAGCAGTGGACAAGACGAGATGAGATATGCAAGGTACGTTTACACTCGGTATCATGATTCAATACACTTTAGGTCAAAATCACACCGGAGTTCTCCTTTAAACCCTCACCCCTCTGAACACCTCAATCGACTTGAATCGCCACATTTTTCAACTGGCTCATCTTTGAGACTGCACATACAAAATCTCAGATAAAATAAAATCACACTTCCCTTGATAAATCCCTACCGGAACGCTTCCCTTGTGAACTCTTGGACTGGCTGTTCTGCATTGCCTCTGGATGCGCTTGGTTGTTTTCACCTCTGCTTTTACAGTGTCTAACATCAGCTCTGATTAATTCTTCAGCATCTGCCTATTTTTTTTATTTTTAATTTTTTTCCTTGTATGCTGTAAATGAGCTAGAGGATGGAGAACCAGCGTGGGTCTAAAGCCAAAGAAGAGACTAAACACGGACAGACAAGGAATCTGCCGAATTCATACGACGGAAGGAGAAAACGCACACGTTCGTCCCGGTCTGAAAACCAGGGTTTGGAAGAAGAAGCTCGTTTTCAGCAGGATCCGACCTCTAAGGCCATTAGAGGAGAGAAGGTTTGGTTCAACCGCAACATATATGAGAAAGCCGACGACGCTTATCAATCCCTGTTGAGCGCAGGAACTGGAAGCTCACCTCCAGTTTCATCCTCCCCCAAAGATCGGTTTCCCCGCACCCTGGTCTTCAGGTCTAAACGCAACGGTGCTCAACAACCCCAAGAGGAGGACAACCAAACGTACACCCGTTCCTACGCAGCACGTCAACTGCAGCGAGGTTCGACCCACCAGCGTTCCTCGTCTGAACCCGATCGCCAGCTCCCGAAAAGCAGCAGGAAGAGGGTCTTCTCTGAGACCGAACGTGCCCCCCAGAAAAGGGACAAGTATGGCTAGTTTAGGGGCATGGGACAATTGACTTTAAGGAACTGCCTTCTCATTTATTGAACGGTGTGTTTTTGTGAGTTGTTTGTGGATTTTATTAAATATTTTTCACCTTTCAAAAGCCTAAACTTGGTTTGTCTCACCATTGGCTGCTGGGTGAAAGCTGATCGGTGTGAAACTAATCCGAGGGCTTTGGCACGCAAAATCTCTCCCATTGTCTGCAGCCCGTGTCAGCAAAAAAATGAATGAAAGGAGTTTTAGTGGTTGAATGGACTTTAACAATCAATCCAAATAACTTTTCTGTAAAATCTATGTGAATGCAAGACCTGGATCATAAAGTTTTAGTTTTTTGTTTGCCAAAAAACATTCTTACTTTAACAGTAATGGCCTGTTGACGGCAAGAATGAGATGGTTAGATCAGAACGAATAAGTAATGAAGGGTTTGTTCACAACAAGGGGTCTTTCACATGCTTGAATACAAGATGCAATGCATCTCCCAATAGATTTGACTCAGTAAAGCATAAATGCTACTCTTCTGATAATACTAATTTCACTTGCTTTAAAGGGATAGTTCACCCAATAATTATTAATTATTCACCCACATGTTGTTCCAAACTCGTAAGGTTTTTGTTCATCTTCGGAACACAAATTAAGATTTTTTTATGAAATCCGAGAGCTCTCTGACCTTGCGTAGACTGTAATGCAACTACCATGTTTAAGGCCTAGAAAGGTGGTAAGGACTTGTTAAAATAGTCCATGTGATAGCAGTGGATCAACTTTAATGTTATGAAGCTATAAGAATACTTTTTGTGCACAAAAATAATTTTAACAATTTCTTCTTTTCCATGTCAGTCTTCACTGCACGTTCACAAGACTACCACAATGTATATGTGTGGTGCTGCTGACACAGGAGTAATTAATTAAAGAATTTTCATTTATGGGTGAACTGTCCCTTTAAGTAATGATTCAATGTATGGGAATGTGCACAATGAAAAACAAATGTTTGTACACTGGTGATAGGTTAGTTTTAGTTTTAATAAGTAAATTTAGGTGTATATATACATATATAAGCAATACATTTTGTCAGCATATTATTCATGTAACTTTTTTCATTGCTTGTTTGTTATGGAGTCTGTGTTCTTTTTCATGTTAGCTAGTCATTTAGCTAGTTGTCTGTTGCAGCTACTATAATTATGCCAGCAGTTAGTTTACACTTGTTCAGTAAGTTTTGTTTTTTCCCCATTTTATTCAAATTTGATTTTATTATTAAATAGCTTGTGCAACCCAACCCATTAAAAATAGAAATGGAAGGCGTCTTTGTGCCAACAGGGAGCAGGCTTCTTCAACTTCTGAAGTTTCAGATGATTATTTTAGAAAAAAAAACAAACTTAAATTTTTTTTTTTTTATTCTAGTGCTGGGCAATGATTAATTGCTTCCAAAATAAAAGTTTTTGTGTACATAATATATGTGTGTGTACTGCTAATAATGATCTCTGTATTCAAATTATAATTGTAAGGATGCAAATTCAAAAAAAACTGATAGAAAATAACCATTTTTGTAACCAGTAAATGGCAATAATGTGTGGCAACATAGTGGAGGAAATATGTATTTATATATGTGACCCTGGACCACAAAACCAGTCATAAGTAGAAGAGGTATATTAGTAGCAGTTGCCAACAATACATTATGGCCCGGTTTCACAGACAGGGCTTAGACTAAGCCAGGATTAGGCCATAGTTCAATTAGGACATTTAAGTAATTTTTATAAACATGCTTAGAAAAAAACATTACTGGTGTGCATCTTGAGACAAAACAAAGGCACTGATATATTTTAAAATCAATCAGTGCAATTTTATTTCAGTTGAAACAGCTCAGATTTACATTTTAGTCTAGGACTAGGCTTAAGCCTTGTCTGTGAAACCGGGGGTAAAAGGGTCAAAATTATAGATTGTTCTTTTATACCAAAAATCATTAGGATATTAAGTAAAGATCATGTTCCATGAAGATATTTTGTAAATTTCCTACCCTAAATATATAAAAACTTAATTTTTGATTTGTAATATGCATTGCTAAGAACTTCATTTGGACAACTTTAAAGGCGATTTAAGAAAACCCTCATATTTTTTAGATTTTAAATGGTTGTATGTCTGTCAAATGTTGCCCTATCCTAACACACAATATGTCGATTGGAGTGCTTATTTATTCAGGTTTCATATGATCTAAAAAATAATTGACACTTATGACTGGTTTTGTGCTCCAGTGTCACATATATGAATGGTGTTTCGCTTGCTCGGCTTGATTTATGTTTGCTTATGTTTAAGGTTGCACACTTACTCCTGAATGAATTGCGTAAAAAAATTAACGACTTGCATTTGTATTTTTTTTTTTTATATACTTTTATACTTTTGTTTTCTCTATTTATTCAAAACTGTTTAAACGGCTTGTGTGACCCAGCGCATTAAAAATAGACGAGGCAGGCATCTTTGTGTAAACAGAGAACAGGCTTCAACTTTTGGTGATTCAGAGATGGTTATTTTAGAACAAACAAAACTGAAATACATTTTTAATTCAAAATATAAACAAAAACATTATTTAATTGTATTGACTGCCCAAAAAATTGCTTGGATGTGTTAAAATCTCTAATAATCATTATTCAAATTATATTTGTAAGGATCCAAATTCAAGAGAACTGAAAATTGTTTTTTTTCTGTAACCAATAAATGGCCGTAATGTGTGGGATTAAAGTGTATTAATATATGGATGGTGCGTGTCTTGCTCGGCTTGATTTATATTTGCTTATGTTTAAGGTTGCACACTTACTCCTGAATGAAATGCATTAAAAATGAATTCTTATTTTTTATACTTTGAGTTGTTCTAAAGCTCTATGTTTGCTCTTTGACTTTGACACACAAACTCGAATTCTAACGTTCACGTCTCCTTTTTTATGTTCTTAGCATCACAATGAGTGGACTTCAGGGACTCGCCCAGGAAAACATCTGGTTTGACAAGTCCAGATACGACGAGGCCGAGAGATGCTTCTACGAGGGCGCGAACGGCATCCCTCAGACATCTCAGGTACTGCCCCCTACAGACCCGGATGTCACAATTTAAGGGTCTAAAACTTACTCATTTGGCTTGTCACACAAACTGGCAAACCAGTAGCTGCCTTAATAAATGAGGGTGACCGAATCCTCAGGGTGAGGCGTGTGAGTTCATGTTTACTCAGCTGCTGTATGTCCTTCTATCATCTGTTTTTCCAGGTGTCTGCTTTTTCTTTTCACTCATGTGCTAAATAGTCTGCACTGACAGCGCTTCTGTATGCACCTGTGTATTTCTGTTTGTTTGCTTGCTTGCTTGCATGCTCACTCTCTGCCTCTTGCTGGTTTGTTTGACATGGGCCTTTTTACCCCGCTGTACCCTTCCAGGAGAAAGATGCTAGTGCCATCCTGCAGGACATTGCTAAAGCCCGACAGAATATCCAGCAATCCCTAGCCGGAGTGAGTACTGCCTCCAAAATATGAAAGAAATCTGATGCTGAATTGGTACTGTAATCATCTTGTGAAGCACATTTAACTACAGTAATTACTGACGCTCGATAACTGTCGTCCTGCATGGGACCAGTTTGAAGGGCTGATTTACTTTCACTTCATGAATCTCTAACCAAGTTGGAGGTGAAATTAACAGGACAAATTTAGTTCAGCTGCTGATCACCCACAAGACCGGAGCTACAGTACAAACACTCGCCCTCCAAAAATATCCCTGTGCTATTTTAGCGTGTTTACATGCTGTGCCCCTGGCAGGGAGAAACAAAATCAGCTGTAGTTGTGTATTAGTAAACTGTACATGGTGATTAATAACCCATGCACACAATTTATGAGCTTTAAAATGATTTGGAATTTTGGTGGCTTCATTTTTGTGTAGTTTTGCATTTAAATGTGAACTTAAAAGTATTTAATTTATTTGAATTCAATTATTCTGAAATATTTAAAAAATATCTTCGTTGATATACTATATCAAAGATTCATCCCTTTCATGAAATCTACAAAGTTTCAAAGAAAACAAAGATTATTGGTGTTTTACAAGCAAATACTTTTTTTTTCCCTCTCGCTACTTCAAAACTTCATGTTTAATCATGTTGTTACTTTCAATGTCTTTGTAATTATTTGTAAAATTTACAAGCAGTTTTTAAGTGAAAATGTTCAGCAATTAAAGTAATTAATTAAATCCTACACCAAGAAGTACTAATTCTACACCAGATTATATATTTTTTTGGTGTGCAAACACAAATAGAAAAAATATGAAATATATTAAAAAAAATTAAAGTGTATACAAAAAATGCAAACTTCAAATTTGCTTACTTTTGCCTACTTAAAATTGTCTTTCAACATTATCGAAATATACAATATGTGAACCTGGACCACAAAAACCAGTCTTAAGTAGCACAGATATATTTATACACCGAATGGGTCAAAATTATAAATTTTTATTTTATGCCAAAAACATTAGGATATTAAAAAAAGATCACGTTCCATGAAGATGTTTTGTAAATTTCCTACTGTAAATATATCAAAACTTAATTTTTGATTAGTAATATGCATTGCTAAGAACTTCATTTAGACAACTTTAAAAGTGATTTTTCCAATATTTTAAATTGCACCCTCAGATTCCAGATTTTCACATAAAAATGATATCCTAACAAACCATACATCAATGAAGAGCTTATTTAAAGCTTAAAATTGACCCGTATTGGTTTTGTGGTCCAGGGTCACCTATATTCTCAAATTATATATTGTCAGCAAAGATATTGCGATATTAATATCTATCGCCTTGCTCTAATTACAGTGTGCTGTATTTTGTAAACAAATTAGTTTTTTGGGTTTTAATTTTCACTAAAGCACCTAAATGATCAAAATCAATTTCTCAAGAAGTTAAATATTGAATTTAAACAATGCAAGTTTCTTATTTTCCTTTTTCATTTTTGTATTTCTGATCTGCTGCACTCACTATTATTATTATTATTTTTTTTTTTTTTTGCAGACTTTATCAATATTTACATTTTTGTAGATTTATTCAGTTTGCATATTAAGTTTTTGAGGACATTTCTAAAATCACGAGCACAGATTTCTTAAAAGGCTCCCACGGTCTTTTCTCACTGATGCTGCAGTATTTGGTTCTTCTGTCAGCAGTTACTTGACACCTCCCTTATCATCAAAGCATATGCTTACTGGACACTTCAGAAAACTCCACAAATGCATTGACCGAAAATCAGAGTTCACCTCTTATATTTTACATAATCCAACTGTGTGCACCTAAAAGCACTTAGCTGTAGCAGACTGTCTTGTCGTGCAAGTAGGTCTAGCTTGATCTCCTTCCCAGCATGACGTCTTTGTTTGTGTGCCTGTGAATTGTGCAATGCATGTGCTTGTTCTCAATCTTGTGTTCATCTGTCATCATTAATATTGTAAGAGGAAGCAGGTTGCTGTGCAGTTGCCTGAGGATGTTAGTGTGTGTTTGTGGTTTTTGCTTTCTTTGTTCAAGCAAGCAGATCTCACGGCTACACCGTTGCATGTTTTTATTTGTATTTTAAGAAACTGTGAAGATATCTTTTATCTTCAGGCCATTTAAGATGTAGATGAGTTTGTTTCTCCATCAGAACTGATTTGGAGAAATGTAGCATTACATCACTTGCTCACCAATGGGTCCTCTGCAGTGAATGGGTGCCGTCAGAATGAGAGTCAAAACAGCTGATAAAAACACCACATTAATCCACAAGTATTCCACACCACTCCAATCCATCAATTAACGTCTTGTGAAGCAAAAAGCTGTGTGTTTGTAAGAAACAAATCCATTGTTAAGACATTTTTAACTTCAAATCCTCAATCCATAATATAGCTTTCTCCAGTAGTAAGTTGTCTCATCGGAATCAGGAAAGAACTATGCACAGATCAAGCACTGTTTACAAGCTAAAACAGTCCAAAATGGTTCTAAACAACTGTGTTAGTGGATTTTGATGTGAGGTGACAACAGGAGATCAACTTTATCACTGGAGAAAGCATTCTTATGGATTATAGACTTGTGTTTTGGCCAGAAAATTCCTTAATGGTCAATTTATTTTTTACAAACACGCAGCTTTTTGCTTCACAAGATGTTAATTGATGGACTGGAGTGGTGTGGGTTACTTGTGGATTATTGTGATGTATTTATCAGCTGTTTGGACTCTCATTCTGACGCCACCCATTCACTGCAGAGGATCCATTGGTGAGCAAGTGATGTAGGGTAAGTGTACCCATTAAGTCCATGTACCCTTTAAGCCCACTTTCAACTTTGATGTCAAATAAAAAAAAAGGGAAAACCATATTTTATGCCTGTCGTTATTTTAACCAATCCAGTGAATTGTTAATGCCCGGACTTTTTTTTTCTTGCATGCCTGTCAAATTTGGAATTTAGTTAGCCCCACTGATGTGCATGCTGTCTCAGGGTTCCTCATGCCTTCAGAAATCAACACATTTCTGCCATTTTCAGCCATTTCTTTAAATACATTGATATGTCAAATAAGCGATAAGTGTATTGTTTTTTTTTTTTTTTGCAAACTACATTCAAACACAAGCTACCCTTGAATGAAAAAAACCTTCACATTTCTTAATGTGGGCACAATGAAAATTACTATAATGCTTAGTCCACAATATAATTAAGCTTCATGCATGTCTTTGTAAAGATATCTTACATTTTTATAGGAAAACAACATCTTTTTTCATCATTACTCACTGTGCAACCATTTAAGTGAGTAATGAGTAATCCCTCTTCATTACAAGCTTTGATCAATTTTATTTGTGAAAGTATTTAAGTTCTTTGTGTGCTTTTACCTTACTAACCTTTTACCTTACCTTACTTAGTACCTTCAGTAGAGTGTAAACAATAAGCTAGACTATATTATATAGGCTAAGTGTAAAATGAAAGAAGGAAAATGTGAGGTGATCTAAACATGGTTAGACTTTTCACATTTTTTCTTTTTATGCCATTTAATTTTATCCTTTTTTTAATGTCATTTTATTTTGTTTATGCCAGTTTTTTTTTGCAATTTTATGCCATTTCATTTTATTCCATTCATTTTGACATTTATTTTACTGTTTATGCCATTTGTATTTTTTGCAATTTTATTTTATGCCATGCCATTTTATTTTTTATGCCATTTAGTTTTATGCTTTTTTTTTTAAGCCATTTTATTTTTTGCTGTTTCATTTTATTCCATTAATTTCATGCCATTTTATTTTATGCCTTTTATTTTGTTAAATAAAATAAAATAAACTATATAGACAAATAAAATTTTTTTTATACTATGTCATTTTTATTATTTTTTTGTTGTTGTTGTTGTTGTTGTTAAATTAATGCACTACAGAAGGGTTTGTATTTGAAACAGTTTAGAGAGTGACTTGAGTTTTGGCTTGAATATCCAGTTTGTGTTAGCAACATGAAAATCATTAAAGGACTGATTTGAAGTGAAGCAAAAAACCGAGGGCCAATGAAAAACATTTAACGCATGCATGCATCTCTTCTCTGAATGCTTTCTTGCTTTGAATTTTAATAGAGTGAAACTCTGCTGCTGTCATAGTTTATTTTTCTCTTTCTCTGATTTGTTTTCTGGTCATGGTGGTTAAATGTGAATCTCTCAGGTGAAGACCGCTCTACAGGGTAATAAAGGGCAAGCTCGTGCTCAAAAAACGCGGGAGAGGAAGACCGTAAGTGCTGTGCTGAGGTTCAGCTTGACGTCTGTGTGAAAAGCATGCGAATTGAGCCTGGAGCAGCGTGGATCATACACACATTACTGCTTGACACTTTCAAAACAGCCTGTTTTCTGTGTGACTGCTGTTTTTAAGGACACAGATATCATGGTTTAAAACTTCAGTCTTCACCCAAGTAAATTGCATGCTAATTCAAGAGGAAAAATAAATGTTATTTCAGTGTTTCAAACATAATATCATCCTATAAATGCAATCACGTGATTTACTGTGGTTTTTAAATGAGGTTGACAAACCTTTTGTTTGGCATGTCTGCAGTCACCCTGCATGGTGTTTTTTTTTTTTTTTTTTTCTCCTCCGGTCAGCTCTTTATGAGATGTAATTCACTAAGGTTCAGTTCTCTTCCATCCGATTTGCAGAGTCAGAATGCCAGTAAGTCTGAGGATCAGAGTGAGCTGGTCTCTCGCCTGAAGAGCCTAGAACTGGACAACAAGAATCTGCACAAAGGTACGTATGAGAAGAGACAGACATGATGGCTGTTTCAAAATCAAATAAGTTGCCTACCTAGACATAAAGATTGATGGGTGTCACAGTGAATGATGGCGATCCAATGTGGCCATGTCCATAAATCCAGCACAGCTGAGAAATGTTGACCTTTATGCAAATGAAGGCTTATGCAGCAACTACCAATCAGAGAGAAGACATTGGAATTCATGTGAGAAGTGAACGTTACTCTGTGTGTAATTTAATTTTATGATTTGTCCCTGCTCACATGCAGCGATGTAATAAAATGCCAAAAGTTTCTGAAACATTTCAACATCTTTCAAGTCAGACCATGATATGTGCATTGTGTTTTAGTGACATAAATACATTTTTTCGGGCTAAGAAAATTCATGTATACGTGTTTCTAGTAATGCTTCGCTCTACAATGTTTTGTCT
Source organism: Garra rufa (assembly GCF_049309525.1). Classification (NCBI taxonomy): domain Eukaryota; kingdom Metazoa; phylum Chordata; class Actinopteri; order Cypriniformes; family Cyprinidae; genus Garra; species Garra rufa. The sequence goes on from NC_133370.1 coordinate 7,566,099, forward strand.
GCTATAAAACTTGAAAAAGTGTAGAAGATTTGCAGATTCGCTGGTCTGAAGGTGTGGGAACCAGTGTTTATTTTATTTTTTATGCCATTTTATTTTCTTATGCCATTTTCTTATATTATTTTTGAAATTTTATTTTATGCCATTTTATTTAAACATTTTTAATGCAATTTTAGTTTTTATGCCATTTTATTTTTTGCTATATAATTTTATTCTATGCCCTTTTTTGCCATTTTTGTTAAATTTTTAAACCCGTTTTATTTTAATGCAATTTTATTTTTTGCTATATAATTTCATTTTATGTCCTTTTTATGCCATTTTTATTCTATTTTTTAATGCCATTTTATTTTATGCAGTTTTATTTTTTGCTACTTTTTTTATTCCCTTTTTATGCCATTTTTATTTTTTAATGCCTTTTTTAATGCAATTTTATTTTTTGCTACATAATTTCATTTTATGCCCTTTTTATGCCATTTTTATTTTATTTTTTAATGCAATTTTATTTTTTGCTATATAATTTCATTTTATGCCCTTTTTATGCCATTTTTATTTAATTTTTTAATGCCATTTTTATTTTTTTTTCTAATGCGATTTTTATTTTATGCATTTTTATTTTATTCAATTTTATATTCAACTTTTATCCATTTTATTTGATGCCTTTTTTATGCCATTTTATTTATGCAATTTTGTTTAATGCTATTTTATTTCTTTTTGCAATTTTATATTATGGTCTTTTATTTTATTTTTCCATGTCATTTTATGTTATGCAGTTTCATTTTGTTTATGCCATTTCATTTCATTTTTATGCCATTTTATTTTTTATGCAATCTTGTTTTATTTTTTGTGAAATTTTAGTTTTTGCCATTTTATTTGATGCCCTTTTATTTTATTTTTGTAATTTTATTTTATGGCATTTTATTTTAATTACTTTTTTATGTCATTTCATTTATTTTATGCCATTTTATTTTTTATGCTATTTTAATTTATTTTATGCCATTTTATTTTGCCATTTCTTATTTCAGTTTTAACGTTTACTAAAATAACTGAAAACAAAATAAAAGAAACTATGTAGAAAAAAAAAGTTAGTTTTTTTTTATTTATATTTTTTTGTTAAATTAATGGGCCACAGAAGGGTTTGTGTTTGAAACAGTTTAGAGATTGACCTGAGTTTTGGCTTGAATATCCAGTTTGTGTTTGATTGTATTGAAGCTGCTTGTGATTTAGTCTGAGATTAATAAAGCTGTTGTTTTACCAGTGGTGGATGATCTGAGAGTCATGATGTCCAAACTGGAGTCCAGAATGGCTGTGCTGGAGAAGGGCCAAGCACCAGCTGCAAAGACTGTTACTGTCACAAAGGTAGATGTGAAATCCTGCCATCTTAAAGTCTGTTATCATGAGACCACCATTCAGCCATCATTCATAACCTGCATATAATTTTTTACCTGAAGGCTGCTCCTGTCCAGAAGCCCAAGGTTGAGCAGCATAACGGTGCTGATGATGATGACGACGACATTGACCTCTTTGGCAGTGACGAGGAAGATGAGGAAGCAGAGCGTATCAAAGAAGAGAGGGTGAAGGAATACGCCCAGAGGAAAGCCAAAAAACCAGCCCTCATTGCCAAATCCTCCATCCTGCTGGACGTCAAACCCGTACGAGACCTTCAGCACTCACATTCTTGAAAATGTGAAGTATAATTTCTCAGTTTCAAATATTGTTTTTCATTGATCAGTGGGACGACGAGACCGACATGTCCAAGCTGGAGGAGTGCGTGCGCTCCGTACAAATGGACGGCCTCCTGTGGGGAGCTTCTAAGCTGGTTCCTGTCGGCTATGGCATCAAAAAGCTGCAGATCAACTGCGTAGTAGAAGATGATAAAGTGGGAACAGACCTTCTGGAAGAGGAGATCACCCAATTCGAGGACTACGTAAGTGCAGGATATTTTTTGGCTGAATCTAAGAATAAGATCTGGTCACGGTTCACCTCACCATAAAAAAGAAAAGTATTTCATAAAAAGAAATTGAAGTGTCTTTAAACTATTAAACGATTTAATTTAATTTTATTTTTTTTACATTTTCTCATTCAGTTTGCATTAATGTGTTCCAACATCGTACTTTTGCATTAGATTAAAATTATTTAAATTCAGTAATTGCTTAATATATTGCGGTAAAATATGAATAATTTTATAGTCGTGTACTTTGCAAAATGTGTTTATTTATTGCATAGAAGTAACTTAAAATTATTTAACAAAATTTGAGAGGAAAAAATAACTTTGTCATGAAAATAAAAAATAGCTTGAAAAAATAATGAAAAAATAGAAATATTTTATAGTTATTTTATATATTTCAGTAAAATACATTGTACAATTATTTTATAATGTATAAATGCTTGACAAAAGTATATTGCATAAGTCAGTTTTAAAAAATTGCGGACAAATGAACAGTTGCCTTTAAAATAATGAGAAAAAAACGTATTTTATTAAAAAAAAAATTGTTTATATCAAATTATATTAATTTTAGATTCTAACACTATTGGTGGCATTTTTTTTTTTTTTGGAAGATTCACACTTTAATTACATTATAAACTGTAAGGACAAATATTCACGTTTTTATTGACCAACACTAATTTTGTTTTGCTCATTGTTGTAGGTCCAGAGTGTCGACATCGCTGCCTTCAACAAGATCTGAGCCTCTCGCCTCAAAGAAACCACATCACACTGGGTTACTGCTGCTTTTATATCTCACGGTTACCATTAAACTGATCAGCCACGTGAACCAACTCTCTGTATCTACTGTCTTTATTTGTATGCTCTTTATACATGTCCTGGTTTTACAAGTTTTCATCATGTTCCTTTTTTTTATTCAAATGGTAAGTTCACCCAAAAATGAAAAGGGTCATTCCAGCAAAAAGATATATCGAGGTCAGTGTGGTACTTTTCATAAGGCTGCATGGGCGGTTTAGCCTCTAGAGGAGAAAAACACAAATGCAACGACAGGTGAGCGAATGACATGCTTTTGATTTTTGGGTGAACTATCCATTGAAACAAAATGAGAGCACAGAATGCCTAACTAAGCTGAAAAGCTGAAAGTTCGACAGAGTTTTAAAGTACATCCAAGTCCGACCCAGAAACCAGGATAGAGAGGCTGAGTGAAAGTGGTTTGCTCACGATGCAGCAAAATCATAGTATCGTCTGCCAGAGAAACGCAATAAAACGCCAGCGTTCCAGCCCCGTGATTGAGATGCACGCCAACTCTCTGTGGATTTGGAGTGTGTATTTCAACACTAAACTTATTGTGTCGAAACAAACAAAGAGAATCTGAGAAATCTAAGCTCCACGATTTTGAGCTGCATCCCAGTTTTTGGTCTATATTCCCTTCAGTTTTGTAGGAAACGCCAATAGAAACTCCTCCACCGCCTCCCCACTCAACTTCCCAATAGCCACGTCCAGACAGACCTTCGGTGCACAAGACTTGAGTCCAGCTGATGAAGCGCTCTGGGTGATCGGGATACGGCTGCGGCTCGTGGACGGTCGTGACCTCTGTACGGTCTCCAGAAAGACGGAGGAAAGAGTTGGCAGTGTTTGGGTCTAAAGTCAAATCACAGCAGTCTGAAATGGAAAAGATACTCATCAGAGTCTCTTGAAGGCAAGTCATGTCACTTGGCAGCAAATAAAGCTCCTATCTCTTTGAATAAGACATCAAATTCTCTAAAGTTGTTCAAGTTTTCTGTTAAAGTTCATGTTTTAAAACGCCAATGGTGTTTGACAACAGCTGTCTCATAAATTGTTTCTTATGCTCATATAGCATTAAAAATCCTGTTTCAATAGCAACCAGAGCTTTTAACTACAAACTCTTGTTCCACCACGGAATAAAAAACATCTCACAATTCTGACTTCTCAAAAGTGCTCATTTATATTTTTCAATTAGAAGTTATATACTTGTAATTGTGATTTAATGTCTTGCAATTCTGCCTTTTTTCTGAATTCTGAGGTTTTATCTTGCAATTTTAATTTAAAGCACACAATTGTGAATCAACATCTCACAATTCTTTTTTTCTCTGAATTGCAAGTTTGTATCTTGCAATTTCTACTTAAACTTGCAATTGCATTTTTATATCGCAATTCCGAGAAAAAAAGTTAGAATTGCAAGAGAGTCAAAATTGCGAGAGCCTACAAACTCAATTGTGAGGAAAGTCGCGATTCTGAGAAAAGTTAGAATTGCGAGATGTAAACAATTCAGAGAAAAAAGTTAGATTTGTGAGAAATATTCAAAATTGAAAGCCTACATTTGCGAGAAAGTCACAATTCTGAGAAAAAGTTAGAATTGCAAGATGTAAAAAGTTGTGAGATGTAAACAAAATGTGAGATATAAACAATTTGGAAAAAAAATTAATTGCGAGAAATAATTGATTTCGAGATCCTGCAAACTCACATTTGCAAGAAAGTCATGATTCTGAGAAAAAAGTTTAAATTGTGAGATGTAAACAAAATTATGATATAAACTCACAACTGAGAGAAACAATTAGGAGAAAAAAGCTAAAAATGTGAGAGAGTAAAAAATTGTGAGAGCCTACAAAGTCAATTGTGCGGAAAAAGTCTAAAATCATGAGAAATGGTCAAAATTACGAGAGCCTACAAACTTGCAAAAAAGTTGCGATTCTGAGGAAAAAATGTGAATTGTGAGATGTAAACTCAACTGTGAGCTATAAACAATTCTAAGAAAAAAGTTAGAAATGCGTGAAATATTCACAATTGTGAGAAAAAGTTGCGATTCTGAGAAAAGTTAGAATTGCAAGATGTAAACTGAGAATTGTGAGAAATTAACTTAATTGTGAGATGAACAATTTTGAAGAATTGCAAGAAACTAAAAATGGCAAGAGCCAAATAGTCGTGATTCTGAGAAAAAAAGTTAGAATTGCATGAAATGGTCAAAATTGCGAGAACCTACAAACTCACAATTGCGATAAAGTTGCCATTCTGAGATGTAAACCCAAAATTGTGAGATTGTGAGATGAACAATTCTGAAAGAAAAGTCAGAATTGCGAGACAAACGCAAAATTTAAAATTGACCAGAAACCAGACCTATTCTCACAATTCACACTTTTCTCTCCAAATTGCGAGGCATAAACTCACAGTTGACTTTATCTCAAAATACCCTGTTCACAATTTTAAGAAATAAAATTGCAATTCTGAGGGGAAAAAAGGTCAGAATTGCAAGAAATAAACTTGCACTCAGAAGATATATGCTGCGTCCCAATTCGCATACTATCCGTCCTAAATAGTATTCGAAAATAGAATTAGTATGTCCCAAATCGTAGTATGTTTAAAAAAGTATTCCAAAGATTCCCGGATGGTCTACTACTTAACTTCGGAATTCGAAGTGCGGATCAATGCACACTTTAACGGCTAATATTGCCCACAACACATTGCGCGTTGAACGAGGATTCGATTAGAACTACAAACACGCATAAAGTGTTAAAAAAAACTACAAACATGGAGAATATGCGCGACCAACGGACAGGTAGAGAAAGGGGTTTGAGTGATAAATAATCAACGTGTAACCTGATTTTTTAAATGTTATCCGCGTTATATTTCAATGTGCAGCAACATTGTGAACTTTTATAATGAACTTTTATATTCTTCACAAAAAGAGTACATACTTTTAGGGCATAGTATAAGTAGGCGAATTGGGACGCAGCAATAATCTTACAATTGACTTTCTCACAATTCCCAGTTCACAATTGTGTGGAATAACATTGCAATTATAAGAAAAAAGGTCAGAATGGCAAGAAATAAATTCCCAGTTGCAAGACAAAAACTCACAATTGACTTTCTCACGTCCAGTTCACAATTTCACAACTGTCAGAATTAAAATTACAATTCTGAGGGGAAAACGTGATGATAAACTCAGAATTATTCAATTATGTCTCACAATTTTAAGAAGTAGCAATTACCTTTGTTTGTTTATTTATTTATTTTATTCCGTCAATTTCCGTGGCAGAAACGTGCTTCAATATTAGCGATTGGCTTTTTTTTTTTTTTTTATAGAAGGCGGGAGTCTTCCGCCCTATTGCGCGTTGCATTTTCTCCTATTCATAAATCATATAAGTGTACCATCTTTGTGTATGTATAGACTTTGGTCTTGTCGAGGAATTTAAGAATGAACTCCGAACTCACACTGTAAGAAATCTCCTCTGGTCCTCGGCTCGGTCTGCTGTAAATGTCTATGGGCTGGAAAAGGTAAGTGAGGTGAGTTATGTCAGACGAGTTTTGATTTACACCGGTAAACATGAGTAAGTTGATGCGCTTTGATGACTCACTTGCTGGGAGGGATGTGAGTGTCCGTACCTGTATCAGTGTTCAACGGACAGCTCAGGGAGTTTTCAGCTGACTGAACGTGCTCTTCATCAACTGTAAATAGAAGAGAATCCGCTGTCAGCAGACATTTGTGCATCAACAGATGATCACTTAAAAATGAACGAATCAGTTTAGTTTCATTTGGAAAGCAAATAAATAAATGCACAAAAATATAGTTAACCATAACGCTTAGTGTAGTCAATACATTTTAAATACACTTGCATTTTATTATATTTTTACATGTTACTTTTCTTGGGCTATATTTGTAGCAATAGCCAAAAATACATTGTATGGGTCAAAATTATAGATTTTTCTTTTATGCCAAAAATCATTAGGAAATTAAGTAAAGATCATGTTCCATGAAGATATTTTGTAAGTTTCCAACTATAATTATGTATAACTTAATTTTTGATTAGTAATATGCATTGCTAAGAACTTCATTTGGACAACTTTAAAGGAAATTTTCTCAACGTTTTAATTTTTTTTTTTTGCACCCTCCAGATTCCAGATTTTCAAATTGTTGTATCTCATCCAAATATTGTCCTATCCTAAAAAATTTATTTATTCAGCTTTCAGATGATGTATAAATCTTAATTTTAAAAAATTGACCCTTTTGATTGGTTTTGTGGTCCAGGGTCAGATTTAACTGGTATTTATTATTAGGAATTTTTATGTTTACAGTTTTCATTAAACTTTTATTTTAGTTTTTAAATCTTGTTTTAAATGTCTATTTTTTATTTTATTTTTTTGTCAGTTTGCAAAGTGATTTTTTGAAACATTTTATTTCCCAAATTAGTTCCTAATTTTCTTGATTGTTTTTCTTGATACTTCAAATTGTGGATCTAAAAATGTATACAGTTACAAACAATTGTAACTTTTAAATATAAAGTACTTTTTTTTTATCCTAAACTTTTGACTGGCATTTATTATAAAAAAAAATAATTTATTATATTTAACTACATTTTTTGCAACAAATTATGAACTTCTTTTTAAGTATTATTTTAAATGTCTAATTATTTGTCATATTTGTGATATTTATCATTTTATTATTTATTTAGATTTTTTTATTTAACTGCTATTTTCTAATGAACTGTAATGAATTATGAACATTTAATTAGTAATTTAATTATAAAACAGATCATAGTCAAAATTGCAAGAAAAAGTTACGAATCTGAGAAAAAAGTTATAATTGCAAGACAAACTGAATTGTAAGAAAAAAATTCTAAATTGTTTATATCTCACAATTTAATTAATAATTAATTATTTAATTATAAAACAGATTATGTCCTCAAAAATCTCATCAAACCAAGGCACTCGAAAATCTTGTGAAAAAATATAAAAAGCCTTTATTCACATGGCTTTAACATTAAAAACAGCAAACGTGCACCGACGCATTGCGGCTAACTTGTCTTCATCTGGGTGTGCTTTTTATGTTTTTTTCCCAAGATTTTCGAGTGCCTTGGTTTGATAAGATTTTTGAATCCCGTAAAGAGTACTGATTTATAGATTTTGCACCCCAGCAGCATATTTTGCATACTTTTGGATTTATAAAACAGATTATATTACATTATAAAGTGATGTTTGAAGTGTCTTAAGTTTTCATTTGTGATATATATATATATATATATATATATATATATATATATATATACAGTATATATATATATGTAATAATACATTTTTTAATGTATTAAATGTCTAATTACTGGTTGTTTGGTGAAAGTGTTCATAATTGCTTTAGTCTTAAGTCTTAGATACACAAGGTAGTGACTATGTTGGACTTGAGTTTCTATACCCACCTAATTCTGCAATCTTTGTTGATTCTCTGTCACAGACCTCGTTGACTTTATCTCTCAGCTCTGCGAGAACTTTTCTCAATATCAGCAAAGAGAAATACGGATGGACGTCGATGCTGGGCCGACCCCCGGTGTCAAGAGGAGCACATAGCGTCTTGTAGTTCTGCACAGGTGAGTCAGGTAAAACTAGCGTGTTAGTGAACAGCAAGTAAACAAACCCACACCTTTATATCCACTATGCCAAATTCCCCTATACAGCCTAAACAAAGAGAACGCTATGCTATGGCCCTGTTTACCATATTATTTGAGTTTCGTAACCTCCAGCACAAATAACCTAATATTTCAGACCAAGGACTTCACCTGTAGGAAATGGATATGATCCTCAGTGTTTGAGAGCGCCTCTAGCTCAGCCTCTCCTCTCCTGTGTTCAACTATCTGCTGATTCAGTCGTTCTAGAAGCTTCTCCGTCTGGCTGAGAGCTGTCCTCTCCTCAGCTCTGATCAGCTCTTTCACCTCCAAATGCTTCCTTTCGACGGCGCGTAGCAGTCTGGTGAAGATTTTTTCGCTGTCGTCCTCAACCGATTGTGCTGAACGCTAATGCAATGATGGAAAGGACATTGTTTAACCTTTTGGCCTTGTTCGGTTCGGTCACCCTCATACTGTTCGCAGTCTAGAAATATATCTTTTTATTTTATTAGATGAATATATAATAGTTTTTTAATAATACTTTGTATTTTGAAGGCATTTTTGTTGTGCTAATGTAACCCCTCACACCCGGGTCCAACCGCACCCGGTCCGAGCTGGTCTCGAACCGTCAGTCGCTAGTGCGTCTCTTGAGATCGGGGAGTGAGGTTTACCTGCACAGCACCTACTAGCTGGCCTCTGTTACACTAAACAATATGGTAACACTTTACAATAAGGTTTATTAGTTAAAATTAGTTAACGGCATTAGTGAACAAGAACTAAGAATGAACAATACTTCTACAGCATTTATTATATCTTATATAGCATTTATATATCTTAGTTAACATTAATTCCAGCATTTACTAATGCATTATTAAAATCACAAGTTTGTTAACATTAGTTAATGCACTGTGAACTAACATGAATAATGAACAACTGTATTTATTAACTAACATTAACAAAGATTAATAAATAGTATAATATATGTTTGCACGATATTGCAAAATTGCATCATATAAACTCACAATTCTTACTTTTTTCTCAGAATTGTGAAATATAAACTTGTAATTTAAACAATAAAACAATTCCAAGATATAAATTGCAATTCTGAAAAAATTAAGTTGCAATTGCGAGTTATAAAGTCGGAATTCCGAGATATGAATTCACAATTCTGAGAAATAGTCAGAATTCCAAGATATAAATTGCAATTCTAAAAAAATAAAGTTGCAATTCTGAGATATAAATTCTGAGAAATAGTCACAATTTCAAGATATAAACTTGCAAGTGTGAAAAATGAAACTGCAATTGCGAGTTATAAAGTCAGAATTCTGAGATATAAACTCGCAATTCTGAAAAATGAAGTCTCAGTTGCGAGTTATAAAGTCAGAATTCCAAGATATAAACTCGCAATTCTGAAAAATGAAGTTGCAATTACGAGTTATAGTCATAATTCAGAGATATAAACTTGCAATTCTGAGAAATTAAGTCGCTATTCTGAAAAATTAAGTCGTGATTGCGAGTTATAATGGCAGAATTCCGAGATATAAACTCGCAATTCTGAGAAATAAAGTCACAATTCCAAGATATAAACTCGCAGTTCTGAGAAATGAAGTCAGAATTGTGAAATATAAAAAAATACAAAAATAATTGCGAGAAACAAAGTCGCAATTGCATGAAAAAAGTCAGAATTGCGATATATATAAAGTTGTGATTCCAAGTTTATATCATCCAAGTTTGTAATTCCGTGATATAAACTTGCAATTCTGAAAAATGAAGTTGCAATTGTGAGTTATAAAGGCAGAATTCTGAGATATAAACTTGCAATTCTGAAAAATTAAGTCGCAATTGTGAGTTATAAAGGCAGAATTCCGAGATATAAACTCGCAATTCTGAGAAATATAGTCACAATTCTGAGATATAAACTTGCTATTCTGAAAAACAAAGTCGCAAGTGCATGAAAAAAGTCAGAATTGCGTGGATATATAATGTCGTGATTCCAAGTTTATATCATCCAAGTTTGTAATTCCGAGATACAATTGCAACTTAATTTTTCAGAATTGCAAGTTTATGAGTTATAAAGTCATAATTCAGAGATATAAACTTGCAATTCTGAGAAATGAAGTCGCTATTCTGAAAAATTAAGTCGCAATTGCGAGTTATAAAGTCAGAATTTCGAGATATAAACTCACTATTCTGAAAAAATGTTGCAATTACGAGTTATAAAGTGAGAATTCTGAGATATAAACTTGCAATTCTGAAAAATGAAATTGTAAGTTATAAAGTCAGAATTCAGAGCTATAAACTCGCAATTCTGAGAAATAAAGTCAGAATTCCGAGATATAAACTTGCAATTCAGAAAAATTAAGTCACAATTCTGAGATATAAACTTGCAATTCAGAAAAATTAAGTCACAATTCTGAGATATAAACTTGCTATTCAGAAAAATGAAGTCGCAATTGCGAGTTATAAAGTCAGAATTTTGAGATGTAAACTCGCAATTGCGAGAACAAAAATAATTGCGAGAAACAAAGTCGCAATTGCATGAAAAAAAGTCAGAATTGCGAGATATATAACGTTGTGATTCCAAGTTTATATCTTACAATTCTAAGAAAAAAGTCAGAATTGCGAGAACAAAAAGAATTGCGAGATACAAAATCACAATTGCGAAAAAAAGAGTCAGAATTGTCAGAGATAAGTTGCAATTAACTTTTTTTTTCAGTAGCGGAAATGGGCTTCCATAGAATGGTACTTCCAATGAAGATATATATGTAAATATTTTTGGGTCTAAGACCAGGGGCCTCATTTATAAAACTTTCTTACGCACTGATTTGATCTTAGAGTGTTCGTACGATCAAATCCACGTCAAAGTACAGATTTATAAAAACCGTCTTTGACGTGGAAAAGTACTTATCTCCACGTCAGATTCCAGCTTGGCGTACGACCGTTTCCTTGTGGTAATGCCTGGTATTGCAGATAGTTCAGCCTCACTAATTTGATTTCTTGCGCTCCTTTTTACTTGCCATTGTCAAAGAGTTTTTGTTTTAGGAATGAGCTCATTTTATATGTTAATTAATTAAGCAGGGGCGTTTCGATGGCGGAACATTCAGCTGCACACAATTCCACGATCATTTGTGATTTATAACCGAATGACTGGCGGACGCATGGATTTCGTTGTGCGTTCGTTTCTCTGAATCGCTCTTACGATCAAATCAGAAAAGTTCTTAGATAAAATCAAGGATGGTTTCTACGCAAGTCTTTATAAATGAGGCCCCAGAAATTTAACAAACCAGAACAGCAGATGTGTTCCACCCAAAAACAATAAATCTGTCAACTCAGTTGGTGATGCTTTCTACACGAAAACAGCAGGCCTACCTTGACGTATTTCACAATGTCTCTGAGTTCCTTTTCTCGTTCCTTACACCTCTGTTTTGACTTTTTCCACGCTTCCTCGAGATGTTTCTGTTTGAAAACCACACATGTGAGAATTATGCCATCTTTGAACTCTGCTTTGTGCAATGCACAGATTTCTCAATTTTTTTGTTACCTGTATTTCTGTCCTCTCCTCCATCACTGACACCACGCTGTGCCCCTTGTGTCCGTCTTTTAAGCACAAACTACAAACGCATTGTTGGTCTGTACGACAGTAAACGTCCCGCAATTTATTGTGCCGCGAACAGGTTCTTTTCTGCGGCTGTTTTGTCACTTCAGTAAGCGGATGCGCCCTGCCACGATTCCTTTCATTGTGAAGTTTCAGGTGCAACTCACAATAGAAAGTCTGGCATTTCACACAAAACCTAACAGCTCGATGTTTCTTCCCGGTGCAGACGTCACATTCGACATCCGCTGCTTTCCCACCAGCATCTTGAATGCCGGTTCTCTTCAGTTTCTCCACAATTTCAGCCAGTATAGTGTTTTTACACAGCGCAGGTCTGGGGCTAAATGTGCGTCGGCACTGAGGGCAGCTGTATTCCTCTTTCAACTCGCATTTCCTCCAGTAACCTCTAATGCACTCCATACAATAACTGTGTCCACAGGGAATGGTGACTGGCTCCCATAGCACTTCCAAACACACTGAGCAACAGAACTGGTCTTTATCCACAGAGATATTCGTTCCTGCCATTTTCTTCTACGTGCGTACGGTTAGAGGAGAGTGAAGGTGGTCACCAAGGCAGGACAGATCGAACAAAACAATGGTGTTTGTGTATAAACTGGGCGTGAACCTAATGCAGGTACTGAAGAAGCTTATCAGGTTTCAGGCCGAAACAGCCTGGAGCAACCAATCACAAACACTTGTGTTTGGAGGTCACTTTTTTTTTTGTTGCTTTTATGCAAATAGAAAGTAGCAGGTGCATGAGCTTGCTTCACATGCAGCATTATATTATATATGATCTGCTTCATGATTTTGAGAAGCATGTTGTGAGTTTTAAGCACTGAAAGAACAAGGAAAGTCTCTGCTTTCAATGTTTCTCGTTATTTAAACATTTTAGATTTAAAATTATTTTTTTTCTTTTGTTTTAGCATTTCATATTCATGTGGTGGTCATGTTAGACCACAGACAATGCAAATGTGACTTTTTAAAGGACCATTTTGCCTATTCCAGTCCTGTTCAATGTTCTTTGTGTTCACAAGGGCCATAAGAGTCACCAAGTTTCCATTCAACTGTTTTATATTATTTTTCTGCTTTCAACTTTTAAGTTTTTGTTCTCTTCAATTTTAACCAATTGTATTGCATTGCCATAAGGCAAGCTATAAAAAAAGAATAAACATGAAGACATGAGGGTGAGATATAATCTACGGATAAAAAGAGAGAGAAATTAAAATAAATAAATCCACTGTTTTTGAGTTGAGTTAATGGCAAAGTTTTAGACATTTGACATCTATGCAGAGATGACCATCACATGCTGGCTTACAAAACAGGTTTATTTACACTAAAGCCGTTTTGTTTAATCTAAAGCAACTGTAAATATCACGTGACACTACACACTACTGTACAGAGTCATAATTACAGGCAGTTTATTTTTGCACAGATTCATTTTGCCTTTCATGAGGATTTTGTTTAAATCTGAGATGTTCAGATAATTGTTTCCACAAAATGTTTCGTTTTAGTTGCTCAAATAAAAGGTAAAAGATAAAAGGTCAAAACTATGAGATAAAAAAGTCGATGTTGAGATCTTGAGTCATAAAAAACTAAAAGTTATGACAAAAAGTTATAATGTAAAAAAGTCTTTGTAGACATTTGTAAATATTCAATACAAAGTAACTTTTGAAACAAAGTCTGTTATGAGACACAAAGTCATAATAATTATGAGATAAAGTCAAAATTGAGACAGTAAATCATTATGAGATTAAAAAGTTGAAGCTGAGATCTTGAGTCATAAAAAAGTAAAAGTTATGACAAAAAGTTATAATGAAAAAAGTCTTTGTCTCATAACAGACTTTGTTTCAGAATTATGTACAAATATCTACAAAGTTATAATTATGAGATAAAAAGTCAAAATTATGAGACAGTGAATCATTATGAGATTAAAAAGTCGAAGCTGAGATCTTGAGTCATAAAAAAGTAAAAGTTATGACAAAAAGTTATAATGTAAAAAGTAACTTTTGAAACAGAAAGTCTAAGACACAATGTCATAATTATGAGATAAAAATGCAAAATTATGAGACAGTAAATCATGAGATTAAAAAGTCGAAGCCGAGATCTTTAGTCATAAAAAAGTAAAAGTTATGACAAAAAGTTATAATGTAAAAAGTCTTTGTAGATATTTGTACATATTCAATACAAAGTAACTTCTGAAACAGAAAGTCTGTTATGAGACAAAGTTATAATTATGAGATAAAAACTTAAAAAGTCAAAATTATGAGACAGTAAGTCATTATGAGATTAAAAAGTCGAAGCTGAGATCTTCAGTCATAAAAAAGTTAAAGTTATGACAAAAAGTTATAATGTAAAAAGTAACTTTTGAAACAGAAAGTCTAAGACACAAAGTCATAATTATGAGATAAAAAGTCAAAATTATGAGACAGTAAGTCATTATGAGATTAAAAAGTCGAAGCTGAGATCTTGAGTCATAAAAAAGTTAAAGACAAAAAGTTATAATGTAAAAAGTAACTTTTGAAACAGAAAGTCTAAGACACAATGTCATAATTATGAGATAAAAAGGCAAAATTATGAGACAGTAAATCATGAGATTAAAAAGTCGAAGCCGAGATCTTTAGTCATAAAAAAGTAAAAGTTATGACAAAAAGTTATAATGTAAAGTCTTTGTAGATATTTGTAAATATTCAATACAAAGTAACTTCTGAAACAGAAAGTCTGTTATGAGACAAAGTTATAATTATGAGATAAAAAGTCAAAATTATGAGACAGTAAGTCATTATGAGATTAAAAAGTCGAAGCTGAGATCTTCAGTCATAAAAAAGTTAAAGTTATGACAAAAAGTTATAATGTAAAAAGTAACTTTTGAAACAGAAAGTCTAAGACACAAAGTCATAATTATGAGATAAAGTCAAAATTATGAGTCAGTAAGTCATTATGAGATTAAAAAGTCGAAGCCGAGATCTTTAGTCATAAAAAAGTAAAAGTTATGACAAAAAGTTATAATGTAAAAATCTTTGTAGATATTTGTAAATATTTAGTACAAAGTAACTTGCAAAAAACAGAAAGTCTGTTATGAGACAAAGTCATAATTATGAGATAAAAAGTCAAAATTATAAGACAGTAAGTCATTATGAGATAATAAAAAAGTCAAAGCTGAGATCTTCAGTCAGAAAAGTAAAAGTTATGACAAAAGGTTTTACATTAGACATTTGTAAATATTCAATACAAAGTAACTTCTGAAACAGAAAGTCTGTTATGAGACAGTCATAATTATGAGATAAAAATTCAAAATTATGAGACACTAAATCATAAGATTAAAAAGTCAAAGCTGAGATCTTCAGTCACAAAAAAGTAAAAGTTATGACAAAAAGTTATTTGTAGATATTTGTAAATAGTCAGTACAAAGTAACTTCTGAAACAGAAAGTCTGTTATGAGACAAAGTCATAATTATGAGATTAAAAATCTAAATTATGAGACAGTAAATCGTTATGAGATTAAAAAGTCGAAGCTGAGATTTTCAATCAAAAAAGTAAAAGTTATGACAAAAAGTTATAATGTAAAACGTCTTTGTAGATATTTGTAAATATTAAATGCAAAGTAACTTCTAAAACAAAGTCTGTTATGAGACAGTCATTTTTTAAATTTAAAAAAATCATAATTAATGTTTTATATCATCGTTATCTTTTAATCACATAACTTCAATTTCTGATTATGATTTACCAAAAATGGGCTTTCAAAATAAATAGATGTTAAAAACCAAGCTCGGTATTGTCTCAAGTTCAGTTTATTTATTTTTGTGAAATTCATTTGGTTACACAGTAAAATACCACAGCAACTGAATTGTTCGGAAGAAACTTTATTTTTCATGATATGAAAAATAGGTATTTAACACCCTACTTTTAAAAATACAATTGCAATTAAACAATGTTTAATACACACAAATACAATTCAAACATACAGTATGAAGCTAAAATGAACACCTTTAATAATTCTGTAATAGACAGACAGCATCAGTCAACAAAGCACTGATAAATTACACCAGTATAACACTATATATATAATGCGTATGATTAATACTTAAGAAAATACTACAATTACAGCTTAATCAACAGGTAAATATTTGAAAAGTTTTGATCACACAATATTGCAACTTTCACTCCAAGCACATCTGTAATTAACTTTGAGATATACAGATTAACATAAGTTTAAAGTTGATAGCATCGAGACTTGGACGGTAGACACTGAAACGCATCTGCATTTACATTTGTCTTATTTAGTAATAAGATTTTGTGGTTAATATAGCTTTACAGTTTGTTTGTTTTTTTTACTTTGAAAATGTACATGTTTCAAAAAACTATCCTAAACCAACTTTGGCCTCTTGACTGAATTCTCAAGCGTTTTTCAGGACGATCTCAAGGCTACCTTCGTCTCCTACGCGGCTGCAGTCTCTGACGAGGACCTGATGTTCTGGATCCTGAAGAGCAAAAAGACGATGAGAAAACATTGATTTACTGTATGTAGAAACAAAAGGCTCAGAGAGCATATGTAAGATCCATGTAAAATGTAATCCCTAGAAAAATAGAAAATTACAAGAACATTTTCTGTTTTATACCCTAAAAACAACAATACAATGTGTATTTCAAAATTTGGGTAAAACATCCATAATAAAAATTCAATAATATTAACACAGAACATTGAGCTTTTCCTGATACTCACCAAATGACGAGAACGGAAACACACTAATTGTTGGGACACTAATAGAAAACTGGTTCTGTACAGGCGGACCAAAGACAGATGCTGAAGCTATGAAATAAACAATTCATCCTGTTAGCACTGAACACTTCTTTGCAGTTCTTCGTTGTAGTTAAAAAAAAAAATCAATGAAGTATTAACAATATTTTATCAGATTCAACTGAACCATCTTCCAAATTTAGTGAACATTTTAAGGAACATACTGCACAGTATTGTTCAAAAGTTATATATATATATATTCACAGCCATTCAAAAGTTTGGGATCAGTAAGATTTTTTTGATTTTCATTTATTTGATCTAAAATGCAGAAAATACTGTAATAATACTGCATTTTAAAATAAGAGTTTTCTATTTTAATGTACTTTAAAATATAATTTATTCCTGTGATGCAAAGCTGAATTTTTAATATCATTACTCCAGTCTTCAGTGTCACATGATCCTTCAGAAATCATTCTAACATTTATTTATCAATTTATTATCAATGTTGGAAACAGTTGTTCTGTGTAATATTTTTGGGACCTGATACTTTTTTTTATTCTTTGATGAATATAAAGTTAAAGAGAACACCGTTTATTAAAAACAGAAATTTTGTGGTACAGCATACACTATTAAGTTTGGGGTCAATTTTTTTTATTCAGCTAGGATATATTAAATGGATAAAAAGTGATAGTAGAGATTTATAAGATTACTATTTTGAATAAATGCTGTTCTTTTTAAATTTGTATTATTGCTGGACAGTGATTCATTGCAATTAATAGCATCCAAAATAAAAGTTTTTGTGCACATAATATAGGTGTGTGTACTGTGTATATTTATTATGTTTCTATAAACATATGCATGTATATATATTTAAGAAAAATCTGTTTATATATAATATAAATTAATAATTTTATTTATATATAATAAAATATAAATTATATACATAATTATATATATATATAAAACACACACACACATTGACGTTCAAAATTTTGGGATCATTAAGAATTGTAATGTTTTTAAAAAAATAAAAAAGTTCCTTATGCTCATGAAGGCTACATTTATTTATTAAAAACACAGAAATAAAACTGTCATTTTGTGAAATATTATTGCATTTTAAAATAGCAGTTTCTATTTTAATATACTTTAAAATATAATTTAGTCCTGTGATGCAAAGCTGAATTTACTCCAGTCTTCGGTGTCACATGATCCTTCAGAAATCATGCTAATATGCTGATTTATTATTAGTGTTGGAAACAGTTGTTCTGTTTAATATTTTTTGGAACATGATATTTTTCTTTGATGAAAAGTTAAAAAGAACAGTGTTTATTCTAAATAGAAAAATGTCTTTTTCTTTTTTTTTTTTAAGAAATGAATAATTTTAAAGACTTAAAAAATATTTTAAATAAATGCTGTTGTTTTTAACTTTTTATTCATCAAAGAATTTTAAAAAAGTGCAGCTTCCAAACAATATATTAAGCAGCACAACAGTTTCAAAATTAAAAAATGGCTGATGAAAATTCAGTGCTGCGTCACAGAAATATGCTATATATTTTTAAGTATATTATAATAGGAAACCAATATTACAAATTGAAATAATATTTCATGATATTATTGTTTATTCTGTATTTTTGATCAAATACAGCTTGAGCATAAGAGAGTTCTATTAACTATTATATATATATATATATATATATATATATATATATATATATATATATATTTATTTATTTTTAGAAATTTATACTTTCATCCTGCAAAGATACATTAAATTAAAAAAACAAAATGAGTAAAGCATTTTGCAAAAATATTTTTTCAAATAAATGTTCTTAAGAACTTTCTACTTCTCAAAGAATTCTGAAAAAGCACAACTGTTTTCTGTTTAAAACATTGATAACAAGCAAAACTATTTTTGAAGCAGCAAATCAGCATATTACACTGATTTCTGAAGAATCAGTAACACTGAAGACTGGAGTAATGATGCTGAAAATTCAGCTTTGCATCACAGAAATAAATTACATTTTAAAATATAATAATGTGGAAAACAGCTATTTTAAATTGCAATAATATTTCACAAAATTACTATTTTTACTGTATAAAATATAGATAAATGTAGTTGAATCTAATTAAAACACACAGTTGTACCCATCAATTTGCAATGTATTTTTATGCATTTTACAATATTGTGAAATTCAGAAAGCTAACGCCTGAGTCTATTAGAATCAAGATTTTGTTTCCCACACTCTTAAAAATAAGGCAGCTTTATTTACATTTGTGGTTCCATGAAGAATCTTTAACATTCATGGAAACTTTTCATTCCAAAAAGGGTTATTTAGATTTTAAAATGTTTTTCACATTAAGAAAATCATGTTTTTTTAAAGAAGTTTTTCTTGAAAGGTTCTTTGGGAAACCAAAAATGCTCACTAGGATTCAAAACAGATTGTGTATGCAAGACTTGATTTAATGCATTTTTAATCTTATGGACTCTTACCTGCATTTGACTCTGACTCTGTCTTTGGTTTGGTGCTCTCAATAATAGTGACGTGGTTCACTGCAAACCAGAACGGGACGGTTAGATCAAGTATTCAGAGCAATTTCACAGTACAATGAAATATTGATTTAGTCTTTAATGGCTTGAAAGGTCTCCGAATGCAAGCCTGTTCACCTTTCTCTGAGATATCGACAAATCCTCCCTGGCAGACGTCCTCCAGGAGGGCCTGAAACTCTGTCAGTGCCGCCATCGCCGATCCAAAGTTTGGGTCAGAGGTAATGTTTGGCAAGTCGACAGGCACCGGCTGAGCACACAGAGACCTGCAGTTCTGCACAAGACAGAATTATTGAATGGCAACTGTTAGCTGTAGGCAGCAGGTCTGACTTGAAACTTTAATGAATCGAAACCTAAACACAATTCCTGATACTGGTTTCAGTTCACAAAGGCAGATTAAAGTAGAAACTGATGCAATCTCAATTCCGTGTCTCTATTGGAGTCCTTTGAAGTTTTGAATTAAAGTTTACCTTGTAAAACTCAATAAAGAGCAGAGTGACCAAATGGTCTAAAGAGCAAATGTGGGTTCAGATCTGATGTCTGCTAAGAGATTTTCTTTACCATATGCTTTAATCTTGAAGAATTTTGTATATCTCACAGTTCAGACTTTTTCTCAAAATTTTCTCAGAATCAAAGTTTATACCTTGCAGTTTTGTGGAAACATCTTTTTCTCAGAAATGCAGGTTTATAACTCCCAATTCTGACTTTGTCTTAGTTTATATTTCACACTTTTGAGTCACATCTGAAGCGATCATTCACCCAAAAGTGAACACATTTAATACTCAAAAAATATTTGGAAGTTAAAAAGTCTGAGTGTAAAAGAGCTTTTTTCCGCCAAACATATTCTGACTTTATGTCTTGAAGTTTTAACCTCACAATTTTATGTAAACATGTCGCAATTCAAACTTTTTTCTCACAATTCTGAGTTTATATCTTCAGTTAAATTCTCACAGGTCTGTCTTTTTCTCAACATTTTGTGCATTACACAATTCAGACTTTTCTTTTTTTTGGAGTTTATAGCTTGCAATTTTTAGTAGGGCCGGGACTTTAACGCGTTAATTTAGATTAATTAATTACACAAAAATAACGCGTAAAATTTGTTTAACGCATTTTAATCGCACTTATTTTTGCACCGCGGAACGTTTCTCACTGGATGAGTTTCGGCGGACGGATTATACTGCAGCACCAACTAGCGTTCAGACAAAAACAAACCACAGTGAACATGGACAAAGAAGCTGATGAGACCGCTTTGGTTGGCCCTGTGGATGGGAAATTTTGTTATAAAAAACGAATGGATGGAAGCGTCGATAAGAGCATGGTTGTGTGCAAGCTATGCAACAAGGAATTCGCATATCACCGCAGCACATCGAGCCTATTGCTACACTTAATGGCAATATTTCACTGGTCTGTTGGAATTGGTTGAACAAAAATAAACAATATTTTGTTGCTTAAGCTTATGTATTCACTCATTATTCAATGGTATACTAAAAATCCATATGAAAAAAAACTTACTTCTCACTGTTCTCAGGTCAAATATTTATATGTGATTAAAATGCGATTAATTTCGATTAATTAATTACAAAGCCTCTAATTAATTAGATTAATTTTTTTAATCGAGTCCCGGCCCTAATTTTTAGGTAACATTTTTCAGTTTTTTGTGTTCAAACCAATTTATTCCTCACAATTCTCGCAATTCTCTCATAACACACAATTCTGTCTTTATTTTTCACAATTACAAGTTTATGTCTCACAATTCAGATTTTCTTTTTACATAATTTCACGTTCATAACTCATGGCTATGACTTTGTGTTTCATAATTCACAAAGTTTATTGACCACAAATTTGAGTTACATCTCGCAATTCAGTCTTTTCCCTCAGAATTGCAGTTTTATAACAATTCTAAATTCTGAATTTCCTGCACTATTGAGTTAAAATACTGCAAATCAGTCTTTTACGTTATTTCTTGAATTTCAGAATTCTATGTTTATAACAATTCTGACTGCAATTGCAAGTTTATATTTCACAATTTTGAGTTAAATCTTGCAATTTAGACATTTTTTATCAAAAATTGTGAGTTTATAACAGTTCTGACTTTATTTCCTACATTTCTGTTTATATCTTACAATTTTTAGGTAACTCTAAACTTCATCCTTTTTTTCTCAGAATGTTATATCTTACTATTCACAACCCTGAAGATCCCTACAATTCTGAGTTTATATTTCACAGTTTAGACTTTTTTTTCTCAGAAAAGCGAATTCAAAACACAAAATTCTGACTGTATTTCTCACAATTACAAGTTTATACCTTGCAGTTTTGTGGTAACACCTTTTTTTCACAATTGAAAGTTCATAGCTCACAATTCTGACTTTATGTCTTATATTTTCCAAGCTTATATTTTACAATTTTGAGTCACATCTGAAGGAATTGGTCATTCAACCAAAAGTGAACA
Organism: Garra rufa; assembly: GCF_049309525.1. NCBI lineage: Eukaryota > Metazoa > Chordata > Actinopteri > Cypriniformes > Cyprinidae > Garra > Garra rufa. The sequence continues at coordinate 7,587,751 of NC_133370.1, forward strand.
CATTTAATACTCCAAAAATATTTGGAAGTTAAAAAGTCTAAAGGAGTTTGTTTCCTCCAGGTAAAACAAAAAACAAAAAAAAAAAATATTTCTTGAAATTCTGATTTTCAACCTCGGAAATTTTGAGTAAACATGTCGCAATTCAAACTTTTTTCTCACAATTCTGAGTTCATATCTTATCATTTTGAGTTAAAATCTCACTGGTCTGTCTTTTTTCTCAAAATTTTGTGCATTACACAATTCAGACTTTTCTTTTTTTGGAGTTTATAACTTGCAATTTTGAGGTAACATTTTTCAGTTTTTAGATTTTTGTGTTCAAAACTATTCCTCACAATTCTGAGTTTATATCTCGCTATTCTCTCATAACACACAATTCTGTCTTTATTTCTCACAATTACAAGTTTATATCTCGCAATTGTGATTTTTTTTTCACATAATTGCAAATTTATAACTCATGGCTATGACTTTGTTACATAAGTCTTTCAAGAAGTTTATATCTCACAACACTGAATTACATCTCGCATTTCAGGCTTTTTCCTCAGTTTCATAACAATTCTGAATTCTGAATTTCCTGCACTATTGAGGTAAAATACTGCAAATCAGTCTTTTACGTTATTTCTTGAATTTCAGAATTCTATGTTTATAACAATTCTGACTGCAATTGCAAGTTTATATTTCACAATTTTGAGTTAAATCTTGCAATTTAGAAATTTTTTATCAAAAATGTTGAGTTTATAACACAATTCTGACTTTATTTCATACATTTCCATTTATATCTTACAACTTTTAGGTAACTTTGAAATTCATACTTTTTTTTTCTCAGAATTTTATATCTGACTAATCACAACCCTAAAGTTCCCTACAATTCTGAGTTTATATTTCAAAGTTCAGACTTTTTTTTATCAGAAAAGCGAGTTCAAAACACAAAATTTTTGCTAGCAGTTTTGTGGTAACACCTTTTTTTTTTTAACAATTCTGACTTTATGTCTTATATTTCCGAGCTTATATTTCACAATTTTGAGTCACATCTAAAGGAATTGGTCATCCGACCAAAAGTGAGCAGCACATTTAAAAAAATATCTCAAAAATTATTTGGAAGTTAAAAAGTCTAAGTGCAAAAGAGCTTGTTTCTGCCATGGAAAAAAAAATATTCTGACTTTATTCATTATAAAATTCTCGCAATTTTGAGTAAACGTCGCAATTCAAACTTTTTTTTCTCACAGTTCTGAGTTCATATCTTATTATTTTGAGGGAACAGTTTTTAGATTTTTGTGTTCAAAACAATTTATTCCACACAATTCTATCTTGTAATTCTTTCATAACACAATTCTGTCTTTATTTCTCACAATTACAAGTTTATATCTTGCAATTCAGATTTTCTTTTCACATAATTGCAAGTTCATAACTCGTAGCTATGACTTTATGTTTCATGATTGAGTTTATATCTCAAGTCAAGTCACAATATTGAGTTACATCTCGCAATTCAGGCTTTTTCCTCAGAATTTCAGTTATTTAACAATTCCGGCTTCTGAATTCCTTGCACTATTGAGGTAAAATCATGCAATTCAGTCTTTATTCAGAATTGTACGTTTATAACAATTCTGACTGCAATTGCAGGTTTATATTTCATTACATCTTGCAATTTAGACATTTTTTAATCAAAAATGTTGAGTTTATCACACAGTTCTGACTTTATTTCCTACATTTCCATTTATATCTTAAAATTTTTAGGTAACTTTGAAATCCATACTTTTTTCTCAGAATTTTATATCTCTCAGAAAAGCAAGTTCAAAACAAAATTCTGACTGTACTTCTCAGAATTTTGAGGAATAAATTGTTTTGAACACAAGTTTTAAAACCAAGTTAAAAGTTGTAAAAAAAAAAAGTAAAACTATATTACACAATTCTGACTTTATTCCTCACAATTATTCCTCAGAAAAATTTATATTTTGAGTTTTTACATCTTGAGTTTATAACACACAATTTAGTCTTTATTTCATACATTTCTGAGTTTATATCTCACAATTTTCAGGTAACATTGCAATTCATATTTTTTTTTTCTCAGAATTGTCAGAACTTCCATTATTTTCATCAAACAAAAAAAAATCAATCGATGACACTTTACTCTAAGCCTTTATTTATAATGCATTGTAAATGCTTTAAGTAAAGTGCTACCAGAAAATCTTTTATGATAAAATAATAGTAAAATGGTCTGCTTTTATGGTGCCTTACTGTCCTTAGTTGCTTTATGTTTTCCTGATATGAAAGAAGCAGTGCAGAAATTCTGCAAAAAATATCTTTTTTGTGTGCATCAAGAGCAGTCAAACAATAAAAAAAAAATGATTTTACAATGGAGTAAATGCTTCTTAAGTGGTTAAAGATCTAGGCTGCTCAACAAAACACTAATAGGTTCAAACTTCAAAAAATATGCTTTATCAACTAATCACCACTGTGTCCTTGATCAAGGGACTTAACCCCAGGATACTCCTAAGACTTTGGATAAAAAAGCAATTTGTGAACAACCAGCAGCATTACCTGAAGGAAGGCGATATGGTCCTCTGTTTGCGAGAGCTCTCCTAATTCGCCGTGTCTTTTCTTCAGCTCTGTTATCTCCTGCTCCAGTTGTTGAAGCAGTGCTTCAGCTTGGCTCACTGCTGCCCTCTCCTGACCCCGGATCAGCTCCTTGACTTCAG
>NC_133370.1:7590943-7711136 GCF_049309525.1 Garra rufa
GGACTCCTTTTGCTTTAATTACTGCCTGAATTTGGTGTGGCATGGAGGTGGTCAGTCTGTGGCACTGCTGAGGTGGTATGGAAGCCCAGGTTTCTTTAACAGTGGTCTTCAGCTCATCTGCATTTTTTGGTCTCGTTTCTCTTTTTTCCTCTTGACAATAGCCCATAGATTCTCTATGGGGTTCAGGTGTTGTGAGTTTGCTGGCCAGTCAAGCACACCAACACCATGGTCATTTAACCAACTTTTTGTGCTCTTGGCAGTGTGGGCAGGTGCCAATCATGCTGAAAAATGAAATCAGCATTTTTAAAAAGCTGGACAGCAGAAGGAAGCATAAAGTGCTCTAAAAAAATTTTAAATGGGTGCGGTGACTTTGGTTTTCAGTGGACTAACACCAGCAGATGACATTGTACCCCAAATCATCACAGACTGTGAAAACTTAACACTGGACTTCAAGCAACTTCGGCTATGAGCATCTCCATCCTTACTCCGGACTCTAGGACCTTGGTTTCCAAATGAATTACAAAACTTGCTCTCATCTGAAAAGAGGACTTTTGTCACGGTTCACGTATCTGCCGTGTTCTCATGTCCCGTGATCTGTGGTTTGTCATGTGATTGTCTGCTCGCTCAGCTGAGCTGCCAATCAGTCCGGCACAGGTGTCTCTCATCATCATCAGCCTATATATACTCACCTCATTCTCTCTTTCCCCGTCCAATAGTTCATCTGGATGTTGTGGTCGTGCTGGTTCTGTCTTCGTGTGTCTTGGTCTTCATGTGGATTATTTCGTGTCTGGATTTTCGTCGTGTTTGCACTGAACTTCAGCAGGATTCACCACCACGGGACTCACGCCACCGCACCTCCAGCCATCTTGCCCCTGCTCCACCCCAGCCGAGAGATTTCATCACCAGAGCCTTGCTGTATACTCACCTTAATTTCTAATAAACTGTATTTCACTGCATTTGCTTCCTCCCTCATTTTACCGTCACAACTTTGGCCCACTGGGTAACAGTCCATTACTTTTTCTCCTTAGCCCAGGTAAGACGCCTCTGATGTTGTATGTGGTTTATCAGTGGCTGGAATACAACAACTGTAGCCAAATTCCTTGACACGTCTGTGTGTGGTGGCTCTTGATGCCTTGACCCCAGCCTTGGTCTATTCCTTGTGAAGTTCACCCAAATTCTTGAATCGATTTTGCTTGACAAGCCTCTCAAGGCTGCGGTTCTCTCAGTTGGTTGTGCATCTTTTTCTTCCACACTTTTTCCTTCCACTCAGTTTTCTTTTAACATGCTTGGATACAGCACTCTGTGAATAGCCAGCTTCTTTGGCAATGAATGTTTGTGACTTACCCTCCTTGTGAAGATTTTCTTCTGGACAACTGTCAGATCAGCAGTCTTCCCCATGATTGTGTAGCCTAGTGAACCAAACTGAGAGACCATTTTAAAGGCTCAGGAAACCTTTGGTGTCATGACAAGCGGCGGTATGTTACATCGTTTGTTAGCTCTTGCAGTAGCTGTTGTCTACTAAAAGCCTTAAAGGCATCAGGGCTAACTTACACGGTACTTTAGGAAGTTTATTTGTCCACAGGCAACCTCCCATTCTTCTCTCCTAATCTTATCGCTAGCAAAGCAGTAAAAGCTTACATTGCTTCTCTTGTTGCGGTAAAAATAGCATAATATTTTTACAGCAACAACTCGGAAACTTGGAAAATACAATAGAGATACGATGCCACACTGTGCAGCTTTTGGTTGTAATTTTTTTTAGTCAAAGAGGCAACAAGTGAAGTGATGTAGGTCTCCCATTTCATGGCTTGTACTAAACACTGCTGATCATAACTTATATAAACTACAGAAAATCTCAAAAAATATATAATTGCATTAACCTCTAAAGAGCGTTCTCTCTTTACAGCTGTTCAGTTTAATACTTAAAGGGATAGTTCACCCAAAAGTGAAAATTTGATGCTTATCTACTTACCCCCAGGGCATCCAAGATGTAGGTCACTTTGTTTCTTCAGTAGAACACAAAGTTGTTTTTTTTAACACGCATGCATCTACTATGGTTTGAGTTAAAAATCTTTGTGTTCTACTGAAGAAACTAAGTAACCTACATCTTGGATGCCCTGGAAGTAAGTAACTAAACATCAAATTTTCATTTTTGGATAAACTATCCCTTTAAGTGAAACATGTTTTAATTTCACATTGCATACACATAAGAAACCTAACTTTTTTTTAATGTTTCAGCAACCATGAGGTTGTATCACTGATTATTTATTCATGAAATATCTCCTTTAACAAATATAATCTGTGTCTGTGTGTCTACAGTAACTTTGAAAACATTAGATCATGTAATCATGACAGAAGGAGGAAGCATTACAATCCCCTGCCTGTATGACAATCAGTATAAACTAAACTCAAAATACTGGTGTAAAGGATTTACGTGGGAAATTTGCCAAAATACAGCAAGTGGAAATGATGCAGGAAAATGGACAATAAATGATTACCCAGCCGACAATCTTTTTACGGTGCAACTCAACAATGCAAAGTCCTCAGACTCTGGACGTTACTGGTGTGCTGTGGAAATCGGCTCTCATGCAGATGAGAAGAAACCTTTGTATTTAACTGTTCAAAAAGGTAAAGAGACGATTTTGTTGTCATGCAACCGTTTATACAGTTCCTTTATATTATGTGTGGTTTTATATGTCTAACAAAATTTATTGATTTATTCAAAGTCTTTGCTGTCTGTGTCTTCAGTTCCTGATGTGTCTGTGGTAAACAGTAGTGTATCTGGACATAAAGGAGGTAATGTCAGTGTTCAGTGTCTCTACAGTTCTGGATATAAGAATAAAGTCAAACAGTGGTGCAGATATAAAGATCAAAGCTGTTACACTGTGGGGAGGACTGACACATCCCAGAATTCCTCAGCACAGATCAGTGAGGATGGGAGAAGGTCCTTCACTGTGCTGATTATTGGACTAAGACTGAATGATTCTGGCTGGTACTTCTGCTCTGTAGGAGATCAACAGGTTCCTGTTCAACTTACAGTCACTGGTAAAACTCACTCACTAATCAAATAGATTAAATGGGTAGATATGAAAAAAAATCTAACATTATTTTTCTGTTTGGTTCCTGATGTCTTTCTAGAAGATCCACAAGTTCCTGTTCTCACTGTCCCTGAAACAAAACCAGGTACTGTAAAACAAACTTAATGCATCAAATACCTTACCTTGCTCCCCTCTCAGAAATATTTTAAATTTTTATTTTCACTTATAAGTTTAATAGATTACAATAAGTCATTTACAGTTTACAGTGAACACATATTTTAGCTATTACATGTTTTAATTATTACTGTAGTATTATGTTATTGTCCATTGTGTATTTATATTAACTGATAATACTTTAATCTTAAGTTATACAACTTTAAATGTAAAAAATGTGTTAGTATATGTAAAAATGGACTGTGGAGTTTACTTCCAGAACAAAAATTTGCAGATAATTTACTCACCACCTTGTCATCCAAGATGTTCATGTCTTTCTTTCTTCAGTCGTAAAGAAATTATGTTTGTCTTCATATAGTGGACTACTATGGTGCCCCAGAGTTTGAACTTACAAAATGCAGTTTAAATGCAGCTTTAAAGGGCTCTAAGGAAGAGCAAAACAATCTGTTATTTTCTAGCTGTGTATTCCAGTTCAAGACAGTTAGGGTATGTTGAAAAACTCCCATCTCATTTTCTCCTCTAACATCAAAATCGTCCAACATCACTGCCGAAGTACCGACCCAGTGTTTACAAAGTGAACATGCAAAGAAGATCAAACGCCCTTTACAAAAAAAAAAAAAAAAAAAAAAAAAAAGTAGAACAGTAATGTAGAGTTGACACGAAGCTGGACAAAATGAGCACTTGAGGTTAAAAAGTATAGAAATTGTCAATTTTTTCGAAAATAACCAAAAATTTCACTAGAGAAGAATTTCACTTCTTCGTCGACTGGGATCGTTTAGAGCCCTTTAAAGCCGCATTTAAACAGCATTTTGGAAGTTCAAACTCACGGGCACCATAGAAGTCCATTATATGGAGAGTAATCCTGACATGTTTTCCTCAAAAAACACAATTTCTTTACGACTGAAGAAAAAAAGACATGAACATCTTGGATGACACGGGGGTGAGTAAATTATTTGTCAATTTTTTGTTCTGGAAGTTAACTTATCCTTTAATCTTGTTTGTAAAGTGTTTTTTTTTTTTATGTTCCACGTCAGACAGGTGGGAGTTAGAAAGGTTCAAAATTTATTCAAAGTTTTCAAAAGTTATTTGGGAAATCTGGGAGAAGTCTTATAGAAATATTAGACTGTCTAGGTGCACCCAGTATCAGAGTAAAAGATAAAGAGAGGAGAGAAAGGAGAAGAAAGAAGTCTCCAATCTAAGGGGTGCAGGTTTAGCACCTCTTATACCCTAAAACCAGACAGTACAGGAAGTCTGTAGGTCACTTATATGTCTAATTATGTCTAATTTTGCTGTCTACATCAAATTTTAATGTCTTGGTTCATGACTGAAGAAATATAAAAGGTGTCATTATAGACAATGGTCCTCGGATGAGCAGTTTCACTTCTGTTTTTCCCTGCAATTTATCTGTTTTTGCAACTCTTGGTACTTTGTGTTCCAGGAACATCAGTTCTGCAGAATGTTAGGAGTTTCTGAACGGGATACGTTTAGCTTCTGTGCGTTAAGGGCCCTGAGCTTTGCCACTTTTTTAGACTTAGACCCACTAACTTCCTGTTTTGTGCACACACTTTCAAGTAGCCAAGACCACAATAGTAGTGAAGAGTTGTACCATTGTGTTGGCCTGTTTAGTCAAATAGATTACAAATTAATCATGCATAATCTTAGATTTGAATTTGCAAATTCTTTTTAGTTCCATAAAGTCGACTCATCAATTATACAGTGTGTGTTGTTTGTTTAGGTGTCAAGGGTTGGTCAAACTATATATTAACTATTCAAACTGGAGGATCTGTCACCATCCCATGTCATTATGACAAGAAATACACACAGCAGAAGAAATACTGGCACTCAGGAATAGATAAATCTAAAACATACACAAACACAACAGAGGAGAATCTGACAGTAATTGATCTTCCTGATCAGAGCCTCTTTACTGTGACTATGAGAAACCTGCAGGACAAACACATTGGACGCTATTGTTGTGTTGTGGAGACTGGAGAACAACCACTAGCAAATGTCATTTATGAGCCTTATCTCAAGATTCAATCTGGTAAGACATTATGCAATTGTTTTAATCTCATTCTCATGTTTAGTTATCTTCATGTATTTTATAATCTTGAATAACTGAGTGTGTGTGTGTGTTCAGCTCCTGATGTGTCTGTGGTGAGCAGCAGTGTATCTGGACAAGAAGGTGGTGATATCAGTATTCAGTGTCTCTACAGTTCTGGATATCAGAATGAAGTCAAACATTGGTGCAGATATAAAGATCAGAGCTGTTACACAGTGGGGAGGACTGATACATCTCAGAATTCATCAGTCCAGATCAGTGATGATGGAAGAAGATCCTTCACTGTGCTGATGACTGGACTGAGACTGACTGACTCTGGCTGGTACTTCTGCTCTGTAGGAGATCTGCAGGTTCCGGTTCAACTCAGTGTGACCAAGGCAAAACCTAGTTAAGCTCAATCAATAATGTAAATATAAAGGCTTTGCTTTTAGATAACAAAACAAAACCTAATGAGCTTGTTATTTTTCTCCTTTTGACAGAAATTATGAACACACAAACTGGCACCAAGGAGAGCATGTTAGTATCCAAATCTACATGTTGTGACATAGAAACATATTTACTTCTCATATTTGTCTGTTGATAATTGTTGCCTTTTATTTCATCTTTCAGATCATATGTGGAGCATTTCTGTCTGTCACAGAACTAGAGGAATTTTCTTTATGTCAACCTGAAGGATCAGATCATTATTATAAAAGTTTTGATAAAAAAAAAAATATTGCTTAATTTTGCTTATTTAACAGACTAGAATTAAAGGATCTGTATGAGAATTATTAGACATCTGTGTTTGCTAAACGACTATTGACTTTAATGTATTTTTTCTTCAAATGTCACTGTTTCATCTAAATTGAAGATTTTTCTAATTCTATTAAATCATTTTGTGTTTTGTGAGTTTTCTCTCCTGTCATGGTCATTAGATCCTATTCTGTTGAGTTTGTCAATCATCATTCACTTGAACTGTTTTATTCAATCAAACTCGCTTAAAACAGGTTTTAACCACAGACCAAAACTAACTTGATCTTTGGCCACACCATCACTTTCTGCTAGTCGTGTCGCGTTACATTGCGTCCTAACTACACATGACGCAATACTGCGACACGCAATAAAAGGTATCTTTTCCGTGTTAATCAGAGTTTTTGTCCTAACTAGATTGATTTATTTATTTTCATTATCTTCATTTTGGGATTATAACTTTTTTAGCACCATTTGTTGTTTTTTCGCAGCATCTAATAGAGCGTTTGGACACTGAAGCGGTGCCGCATGACGTCTGACTTAACAAGCGGATTCTATGACATTAGCGATGCAATTTACACTATTTACTTTTATGGATTTTAATGAGAAACCACAAGAAACAGGTGAATAAAACTGACAACCCTGCTGGAAAAAACAAACAAAAAAACAGCTAAAACCAGGCTAGGCTGGTTGGCTGGTCTTAGCTGGTTTAAGATGGAAGTAGCTGGTTTTAGCTGGTCTCCCAGCCTGGCTAGGCTGATTTTAGCTAGATGTTCCAGCTGGACTTCCAGCCTGACCTGCTAAGACCAGTTTGACAAGCTAAGGAACTGACCAAAACCCCTCTAAAACCAGCCTGTTGACGAGCTAAGACCAGTCTGGATGACCAGCTAAAACCAGCCAATCAGCTAAGGCTGGTTTTAGCTGTTTTTTTTTTTTCAGCAGGGTAATCTGTTTAATGTTCAGGAATGCATATTTAAAGAAATATAACGCATTTTGGCTTGTTTATGTGTGTCGTGTTCTATCAGAGCTGTGTGTGGAGGTAGGGGATTGTTTTTCCGAATGTCTGAATGTGTTTCATCTATTTGCGGACATTTTGAACTATACTGTTGTGTGTTGCGATCAGGGCTGTCCCAAGCATGGTTGCGATGTGTTCATTGTCAAACTCCAAAGTTAGATCATTGTTAATCCTTAAAAAAAATGCCAAAATATTGACAAAATAAGCTGCCTCTTTCAACAGGATAATGAACCTGGTACATTTTTTTTAAAGTGAATATGCTGTCCAGCGGCACCCCTGTCAGTGACAAAGTGTTAGTATTTAATCTGTTCTCTGTAAAATGGCTTTTCTTTTCATATTCATCTTTCAAAATCAAATCAATTATTCTACATGTGTCTCTGTTTTGTGTATTTCAAGACTAAAAGTCATTTCCTAGTTGCTTTGATGATATTCTTCCAATTCTCTTATTTTTGTCTTTGCGGAAATGAAACAGTGATTATCAAGAATATTAATAAAGAAACAAAAGATGGAGGAACCACAAAAGTACTACATGTGTATTGTTTCAAATAAAATGATTAAAGTCTAATTCAAAACCTTTATCAACAAGGAACCTTTTTTTGCGCAATGTTTCGAAATTTCAGTGTTTCTCAGTGGGCCTGTTCAAATACCCACATTATGGGAGGCGGCTTGGGTCAAAAGTCTTTAAACAGAATGCAAGAAAGTTGCTCATGTCAACACGCACTGTTAACGTGACAACACACACAGCAGCCAATGAAACAGCTGTATTCTAAACTATATTTGCATGTGTGACTCAGAAAATCATGTCTATTTATGAAGGATGTCCTAATGGTACATTGTATGGAAGTATGCAAACATCCGGTGTTAAATATACATTCACCAAATTATGTGTAATTTCTAATTAATTTAACTTACAGAGGAATTTTATTTCTTCAACATTTCAAGTTTTCAGGGCACATGGTTTCTGAACGTGACACATAATGGGATATGCTTAGCTTCCGTGCATTAAGGGCCGTGAGCTTTGCTATTTTTCAGACTTGGGACAATCTTGCCCACTAACTTCCTGTTTTGTGCTTGCACTTTTAAGTAGCCAAGACCACAATAGTAGTAAAGAGTTGTACTATTGTGTTGGCCTGTTGAGTCAATTAATAGATTACACTTTCAGTAAAACATATGCAGCTTGTAGAAGTGTCACGTTGAGTAAAGAGGTCTGGGTCCAAATGCAGGGAGTTGACTTTAATATAACAAAACACAAATAAACATAAACCAAAAGGCCAACACGGCACAAACTGAACATAAACTGAAACACAAAATCAAGAACTCAATAGCAGATCAAAGATCCTAGAAACACAGAAAATACAAAACAGGACTAGAGACAATGCAGACATGAAGCAGAATGAGCAGTGAGGATACTTATAGTCTTGATGATAATTGTGAACAGATGTGGGTGATCAGTGCTGATGACAAGGACAGGTGGACAATCAAGGAAGTGCAGTGTAAGACAGCGACCTCAGGTGGCTGAGGGAAAACCCACAGCCCCGATCATGACAGTACCCCCTCTCTAGGGAACGGCTACCAGACGTTCCCAAAACATAAATTCTGGAGGGAGGAGGAACGGTGGAAGGTGCATCAGGGGGAGGGATGGCGGGCCAGGCCCGTGCAGCGGAGGAACGTGAGCGGACACCGCCGCCAGAGGAACGTGAGCTGGCCTCGCCGCGAGTGGAACGTGAGCTGGCCTCGCCACCAGTGGAACGTCCGTGGGCACCGCAGCCTGTGGAACGTGAGCTGGCCTCGCCGCGAGTGGAACGTGAGCTGGCCTCGCCACCAGTGGAACGTCCGCGGGCACCGCAGTCAGAGGAACGTGAGCTGGCCTCGCCGCGAGTGGAACGTGAGCTGGCCTCGCCGCCAGTGGAACGTCCGTGGGCACCGCAGCCAGTGGAACGTGAGCTGGTCTCGCCGCCAGAGGAACGTGAGCTGGCCTCGCCACCAGTGGAACGTCCGCGGGCACCGCCGCGTCAGGAACAGAGAGAGCGGTCACCGCCGCGTCAGGAGCAGAGAGAGCGGTCACCGCCGCGTCCGGAGCAGAGAGAGCGGTCACCGCCGCGTCAGGAGCAGAGAGAGCGGTCACCGCCGCATCCGGAGCAGAGAGAGCGGTCACCGCCGCGTCCGGAGCAGAGAGAGCGGTCACCGCCGCGTCAGGAGCAGAGAGAGAGGTCACCGCCGCGTCCGGAGCAGAGAGAGCGGTCACCGCCGCGTCCGGAGCAGAGAGAGCGGTCACCGCCGCGTCATGAACAGAGAGAGCGGTCACCGCCGCGTCAGGAGCAGAGAGAGCGGTCACCGCCGCGTCCGGAGCAGAGAGAGCGGTCACCGCCGCGTCCGGAGCAGAGAGAGCGGTCACCGCCGCGTCAGGAGCAGAGAGAGCGGTCACCGCCGCGTCAGGAGCAGAGAGAGCGGTCACCGCCGCGTCAGGAGCAGAGAGAGCGGTCACCGCCGCGTCAGGAGCAGAGAGAGCGGTCACCGCCGCGTCAGGAGCAGAGAGAGCGGTCACCGCCGCGTCCGGAGCAGAGAGAGCGGTCACCGCCGCGTCAGGAGCAGAGAGAGCGGTCACCGGCGCGTCCGGAGCAGAGAGAGCGGTCACCGCCGCGTCAGGAGAAGAGAGAGCGGTCACCGCCGCGTCAGGAGCAGAGAGAGCGGTCACCGCCGCGTCAGGAGCAGAGAGAGCGGTCACCGCCGCGTCAGGAGCAGAGAGAGCGGTCTCCGGAACAGAGACAACGGACCCTTCCGCCTTCTCACGGAAGAGCCACTCCGCCCCCACCGCAAAGCGGGAACGCCGTTGCGCCATCTCAGCCCTGCAGGCTTCCATCTCAGCCAGTTGGAGGTAGATTATCTCCTCGAATCGAGCGGCCGACGCCGCCTCAAAAGCCGCCGCCTCCTCAGAGAGAAAAAAAAAATTACTCCCCGCTGGACCCATAGGTGATGTCTGCATTCTGTCACGTTGAGTAAAGAGGTCTGGGTCCAAATGCAGGGAGTTGACTTTAATATAACAAAACACAAATAAACATAAACCAAAAGGCCAACACGGCACAAACTGAACATAAACTGAAACACAAAATCAAGAACTCAATAGCAGATCAAAGATCCTAGAAACACAGAAAATACAAAACAGGACTAGAGACAATGCAGACATGAAGCAGAATGAGCAGTGAGGATACTTATAGGCTGTGTCCAAATTCAGGGTCTACATCCTTCGGAGGACTCATTTGAAGGATGTTACGTCACAGCGCCGCGACGAAGGCTGTCCAAATTCATAGGATCCTTCAAATGCGGCCCACAAATACGTCCTCCTTTTCCCCGAATTTGAAGGATGGGTCTGGTGGATCCTTTCCCGTCCTACCTATCCCACAATTCCTTTCGGCAGAGCGCTTCCAGAATTTTCAAATAATGGCGGACGAAGCAAGCGGTAGTAATGATGGAAGTTTTAAAAAAACTGGCGTTTCAAAAAAATTTTTTTTACAGCGGTTGTCTAGTTAGGCCTTTGGTTTTAGCGTTAAGCGCTTTTTTTTTTACATTTGTATGTATATATGTTAAAAAACATCACTTTCGTAAACTAGATTCTTTCTAACTGCCTGTGTGAATATCCCCTTACACACAGCTAATTTCTTGATAGTGATTGAAGATGTTTTTAACGCTTTTAGGGATGAAAGAGTAGTTATTTTGTTTTGTGCAGTACAGATAACCTTACTTCTTGCTTAGCGCTGTCACGGTTGCTAGGCGACAGGATATAAGCAACGGGGAAGGGAGGGAACTGAAAGAAGTGTAGGCTGTCCAAATTCACTGACACCTACTTCCAGGTTTTGCGGTCTTCGGAGGACCCCTCCTCCTTCAACCTGGTAGGAAGTATCCTAAGGAGGATGCAGACCCTGAATTTGGACACAGCCATAGTCTTGATGATAATTGTGAACAGATGTGGGTGATCAGTGCTGATGACAAGGACAGGTGGACAATCAAGGAAGTGCAGTGTAAGACAGCGACCTCAGGTGGCTGAGGGAAAACCCACAGCCCCGATCATGACAAGAAGGTGTTGAACTGAGTTTTGGTTGCATTTACACAGTTTTTACCAGCATGCATCACCAGTGTTGTGGCATTTTGAGCGCTTTGAAACAATGAATCATTCTTCTGTCATTTCATTTAAAGGTTATTTTTCCCATTACTAAAGGCTTTTGCTCATATGACCAAGTTTCATAGTGTAGTATTAACATATAGCCAACAACATACTGTACAGATAAAACAGATATGAATTTAATTTTATTATATAAAATATATTTTCATATCTCAAAAATATGATTGATCTTGAGGTCTCACTTGCCTGTAACTTTCTAGTAACCATGAATACCTTTATTGGCATATTCACATGTGTTTAATTGGAGTCGAGCTAAACTCTGCAAGAAAAGTGGACCTCGAAAGCCAGAGCTGAGAAACCCTGATCTAGAGTCTGTTCTCAGCTCTTAACCAGGTGATGCAAGTACTGCAGTTACAACAACCACAGTCAAACAACTTAAGATACAGGAAGAGAGAGACTTAGAAAATGGCCGCATATGCAGAGATGAGAATATTCTACATTTTAATCTGGTTTTGGCTCATTATAGGTGAGTGCTAAAAGTTGTGTTGTGTTTGTTACTCATAAATCATGTTTATTATTTTCAAATGCACAATGTATACTTAGCTGTTTGTGTTGCTTTTATTGTGCTTTATGTGAAGGCTGAATAAACATAACGTGTGTTGTTTGTTTAGGTGTTGAATGCTACAGCGGTTCGTTAAATCATAGATTAATTATTAGGACTGGAGGATCTGTCACTATCCCATGTCATTATGACAAGAATTACACACAGCTGAAGAAATACTGGTACTCAGAAATCGATGAAAATAAAACATACACAAACACAACAGAGGAGAATTTGTCAGTAATTGATTATCCTGATCAGAGTCTCTTTACTGTGACTATGAGAAACCTGCAGGACAAACATGACGGAAAATATTATTGTTTTGTGGAAGGACAAACAACTGAGATATATGAACTTCTTGTCGAGGTTCAGTCTGGTATGAGACTTCTCATTGTTTTAGTAACCCTCTAATGTCCAATTCTCTGATTAACAAATATGTATTTTATCATCTCGAATGACTGTGTGTGTGTGTGTGTGTGTGTGTGTGTTTGTTTTTGTGACATATCAGGACACAAATTGGTGTAATAACATGGGTATGACATAGGTATTACAAGGAGAGGGTGACTTATGAGGACATTGCCCATGTCCCCACTTTTCAAAAGGCTTATAAATCATACAGAATACGTTTTTTTGAGAATGTAAAGATATGCACAGTCTCCTGTGAGGGCTAGGTTTAGGTGTAGGGAAGGTGTAGGGTGATAGCAAATATCGTTTGTACAGTATAAAAACCATTACGTCTATGGAATGTCCCCACAATTCACAAAAACAAACATGTGTGTGTGTGTGTGTGTGTGTGTGTGTGTGTGTGTGTGTGTGTGTGTGTGTGTGTGTGTAGCTCCTGATGTGTCTGTGGTGAGCAGCAGTGTATCTGGACATGAAGGTGGTGATATCAGTGTTCAGTGTTTCTACAGTTCTGGATATAACAGGAAACTCAAACAGTGGTGCAGATATAAAGATCAGAGCTGTTACAAAGAGATGAGGACTGACACATCCCAGAATTCATCAGTCCAGATCAAGGATGATGGTAAAAGTTCCTTCACTGTGCTGATGACTGGACTGAGACTGACTGATTCTGGCTGGTACTTCTGCTCTGTAGGAGAGACACTGAATCCTGTTCATCTCACTGTAGTTGAGGCAAAACCAGACACAGTGAAAGTCACGTCAGTATTCAAACATTTCTCACTAGCGTTTCTCGGAATCATCTTTCTAGAATTATTCTGTATCTGTCTGCATTTTGTCATTATGCACTATTTCCTTGATTTCTTTTGCCTTTTACTCTAACAGTCAGTTCAATTATGAACACACAAACTGGCACCAAGGACAGCATTTTAGTATTTTAATTTTCAAGATGTTTTATTGCTGCAAAATATATTTCTTAAAATCTTTATGACTACAAAATTTGTGAATATTTTTATGTGGGTTAAATGTATCCAAATCTACATGTAGTGACATAGAAACATATTTGCTTCTCATATTTGTCTGTTGATCAGTGTTGCTTTTTATTTCATCTTTCAGATCGTATGTGGAGCGTTTCTGTCTGCCCCGGAACTAGAGGAATTTTCTTTACATCAACCTGAAGGATCAGATCATTATTATAAAAGTTTTGATTTAAAAATATTTATATATATTCTGTATTTGCTTTATTTAGCTTATTTAACAGACTAGACTTAAAGGATCTGTATGAAAATTATTAGACATCTGTGTTTGCTAAATGACTATTGACTGTAATGTGTTTTTTTTTTCTTCAAATGTCACTCTTTTATCCAAACTGCAAATTTTTCTGATTTTTATTAAATCATTTTGAGTTTGTCAATCATCATGCGCTTTTTTTTTATAAATCAAACTTGCTTAAAGAGAACCCTGGGTATTAAGACTTGTATGGCTTAATATAATGTAAATGATGTCTCTTAATGAAATGTGTAGAAAAAACCCATGAAAGATTTACGTTATTTAAAAAACCCACATCCTTTAATACATATTTTTGACTATCGAGGGCACAATTATTTTGATTACGTAGAACGGTTGTACTCAGTGAGCTGCTGACACTGAGCAATGCTATTTCTACCTCAGCACTATGCAGAATACACAACTCGGAAAATAAAATACTGATACGATGACCACAGAGCTTACAGGTGGCGATGGATATAACTGTATCCTTAAACCAAATGCTGTACTATCAATTATTTACCCCACAAAGAGTCTAAACGCACCCGGATATTAAGTAAGATCAACGCTGAGAAACTCCTTCAGCGGCTGCGGCGTCAAGACAGGAGTCGGCATGTTTGCATCATTTGTAAACAAGCAGTGAAGACTTACATCGCTTCTCTGAAAAATAGGCTAATCCTAACATAACAGCGACTATTACGTAAGAGTCACGATCATTAATAGTTATGCCCCCAACATTTGCATAGCCCAATCATCAGAAGTTCTGCAGCTAACGTTAGGCTATTGTGAAAAAACAAAACAAAAAAAACAAACAAAGCAAGGACGAAAGTGAAAATGGCAGATCACGGGAATAAATGTAATATTCCAGGTTGTGCTGGTCATGTTAAGTGCAGGGATGGTTGGTGTCTGTAACTTACTCAGAAAGGCTCAGAAATGTTTCTGGAGAATTTTTGCCCTTTCCTATGCCATATACCTTCTATGTAGATATCAGAGAACAATAAAAATATTGTAGCAATGCATTCTATGGCACCTTTAAAATATTCACTGCTTTCCTATAAGAGGAGAAAAGAATTTGAGGATGTCTGTGGACAAATAAAGCTTAGAGCCACATCTGTGTTCTCTCCAAGTAAGCCCTGATGTCTTTGAGGCTTTTAGTAGACCATAGCTACTGAAAGAGCTTACAAATTATATAAACATGCTGACTTCTGTCATGATGCCGCAGCCACTTAAGGAGTTTCTCAGTGCGGATCTCACTTGATATCCAAATGTGTTTAGACTCTTTGTAGGAAATATAGATGGTATTTGGTTTAATTGGTTTTTGGCTTCTATCCATTGCCACCAGTAAGCTCTTTCTGTAGCTGTGGTTATCATATCAGTATTTTATTTTCCGAGTCTTGTATTTCAAATTCTGTTGCGGTAGAAATAGCATTGCTTAGTGTCAGCAGCTCACTGAGTACAACCAGACTACGGTATCAAAATAATGCCACCCTCCATAGTCCACTTTTCGCTAGTAGTGTTAAACTAAAAAGCCAATATACAGACAGAAGTACAACAGAAATTAAGCTTAGTTTAAATTCAGACACATTAAAACGTAAGACAGCAGAAGAAAAATATAGCATTTGTGAAATAAAAAGAGTTGCCACACTATCAAAAAAGGAGGCAGTGTTAAACACTTGGCAAGGTTCTGCATGGAAACCTTGAGCATGCATGTGAATATAGGCTTCCTCTGATGGCAGTGGCCTCTTTTAACAGGAACCCAGGTACAATTTTTTCAATAATCTATAAATATTTTGGTACTACATATGAAATAAAACACAACTTAACCGACTGAATATGCTGTCCATCTGCGCCACTGTCAGTGACAAAGTGTTTGTATTTAATCTGTTTCCTGTAAATTGGCTTTCCTTTCATAACCATCTTTGAGAAACTATTCTACATGTGTCTCTGTTTTGTGTATTTCATGACTAAGAGTCATTTTCTCGTCGCTTTGGTGATATTCTTCCCTTTCTCTTTTTTTTTTGTCTTTGTGAAAATGAAACAGTGATTCTCAAGAATATTAATAAACGAAAGACGAACAAAAGCGGAACCACAAAAGTACCATGTGTATTGTTTAAAATAAAATAATTAATGCCTAATTCTAAAACCTTTAGCAACAAGGATTTGTTTTGAAATTTCAGTGTTTCTCAGTGGGCCTGTCCGAATACCCACACTATGGAATGCGGATTGGGCCAAAAGTCTTAGAATGCAAGAAAGTTGCTCATGTCAACACACACTGTGTTAACGCGACAACACACACAGCAGCCAATGAAATTGCTGTTTTCTAAACTATATTTGCATGTGTGACTCAGTATATTGCTATATACAAACAGACAATCATGTCTATTCATGAAGGATGTCCTAATGGTACACTTGTGTGCAAGTATGCAAGCATGAGGTGTTATGTTTATATTTACCAAATGTGTCATTTCTAATTAATTTAACTTACAGTGGAATTTTTTTCTTCAACGTTTCAAGTTTTGAACGTGATGCATTATGGAATGCGCTTAGCTTCCGTGCATTAAGGGCCCTGAGCTTTGCCACTTTTTTAGACTTCAGAACTGAGTTTTGGTTGTATTTACATAGTTTTTACCAGCATGCATCACCGGCGTGTGGCATTTTGAGCGCTTTGAAACAATAAATCATTCTTCTGTCATTTCATTTAAAGGTTCATTTTTCCCATTACTAATAGCTTTTACTCATATCACTCTTAAAAATAAAGGTGCTTCAAAAGGTTCTTCAAGCGATGCCATAGAAGAACCATTTTTGGTTCTACAAAGAACCATTCAGTCAAAGGTTTTTTAAAGAACTATTTCTTGCTTACCTTTTTGTAATCTGAAGAACCTTATATGCCACAAAGAACCTTTTGTGAAACCGAAAGGTTTTTCAGATGTTAAAGGTTCTTAATGGAACCATTTAGACAAAAAGGTTCTTCTATGGCATTGTGAAGCACCTTTATTTTTAAGTATTTCCAAGTTTCATAGTGTAGTTTTAACATATAGCCAACAACATACTGTACATATAAAACAGATATGAATTTAAATTCAATATATAAAATATATTTTCATATCTTAAAATTAATGTTTTGTATATATGTAATCATAATTAGTGAGAAATATAATTAATCAAAAAGTCAAATGATCGTCTCAACAATTGTGACTGAAAAAAAAAATCCCCCATCCTCTTACTAGTGAAACAGAAGTATAAATAGAAATGTGACTGTGACCAGAACATTTGCTTGAAATCTAGAGCAGGTTTTCTCAACTCTGGCCCATGAGGTCTCACTTGCCTGTAACTTTCTAGTGACCATGAAGACTTTTATTAGTTTATTCACATGTGTAATTGGGGTTGAGCTAAACTCTGCAGGAAAGTGGACTGCGAAAGTCAGCTCTTTAGCCAGATGGCGCAAGATGATAATAATATGTAAATAGTGCTGTGTGAGAGAAAAAGGGAAATGCTGCAGTTACAAGAACCACAGTCAAACAACTTAAGATACAGGAAGAGAAACTTAGACAATGGCCGCATTCGCAAAGATGAAAATATTCTACATTTCAGTCGGGTTTTGGCTCATTATAGGTGAGTGTTAAAAGTTGTGCTGTTTTTGGTACTCATGAATCATGTTTATTATTTTCTAATGGCACAATTTATGCTTAAATGTCTGTGTTGCTTTCATTGTGTTTTATGTGAAGACAAAACAAATTGAGAGGAGATTCATTATTAATCCTGGACATGATAATTGTTTGTGTGTTTGTTTAGGTGTTGAATGCTACAGCGGTTCGTCAAATCATAGCTTAACTATTAGGACTGGAGGATCTGTCACTATCCCATGTCATTATGACAAGAATTACAGACAGCTGAAGAAATTCTGGTACTCAGAAATCGATAGAAAAAACACATACACAAACACAACAGAGGAGAATCTGTCAGTAATTGATCATCCTGATCAGAGTCTCTTTACTGTGACTATGAGAAACCTGCAGGGCAAACATAATGGAACATATTATTGTTTTTTGGAAGGACAAACAACTGAGATATATAAACTTCTTGTCAAGGTTCAGTCTGGTATGAGACTTCTCATTGTTTTAGTCACATACAAATGTTAAATTCTCTGATTAACAAATATGTATTGTATCATCTCGAATGACTGTGTGTGTGTGTGTGTGTGTGTGTGTGTGTGTGTGTGTGTGTGTGTGTGTGTGTGTGTGTGTGTGTGTGTGTGTGTGTGTGTGTGTGTGTGTGTGTGTGTGTGTGTGTTCAGCTCCTGATGTGTCTGTGGTGAGCAGCAGTGTATCTGGACATGAAGGTGGTGATATCAGTGTTCAGTGTTTCTACAGTTCTGGATATAAGAATACAGTCAAACAGTGGTGCAGATATAAAGATCAGAGCTGTTACAAAGAGATGAGGACTGGCACATCCCAGAATTCATCAGTCCAGATCAGGGATGATGGTAATAGTTCCTTCACTGTGCTGATGACTGGACTGAGACTGACTGATTCTGGCTGGTACTTCTGCTCTGCTGGAGAGGCACTGAATCCTGTTCATCTCACTGTAACAAAGGCAAAAGCAGACACAGTGAAAGTCACGTCAGTATTCAAACATTTCTCACTAGAGTTTCTCAGAATCATTTACCTAGAATTCTGTTTCTGTCTGCGTTTTGTCATCATGCACCATGTCATCAATTTCTTTTGCCTTTTACTCCAACAGTCATTTTCTGCTATAGTGATTTTCCTTCTCTGCTTTTTTATCTTTGCAGAAATGAAACAGAACTCCACAAGAAAAATAATACATCTGATTTCATTAACAAACTACAAAAGTACTACGTCTGTATTGTTTAAAGTAAAATAAAACTTAAACTAATTCTATGGCTATTAGGCTCACATACATTGACATAGTTAATTTAAACTCTGGTAAATGTTTATTTCAGATATGACTTATTTTCTAGTGCCTTTCATTCAGCTGAATTAGCATCATATGTGGAGCTCTTTGATTGAAAATATTTAAAAAATGTTTCTTTATTTTCCACAGAAATAATGAACTCCTACCTGTGTGGCTTCCAGTTTCAGCTGCTCTTCTGCTGTTATTGATTCTAGTCGGTGTTTTCACCTGGAGATGGAGACAGAGACCCAGTCAGTTCGACCTCCATGTTTATTTGTTTAAACAATCACTTAATTTAATGTCATTTTCTAATTTATTTCATCAGCATTCTATGCAGTAAATAAATTCTGTTAATATCATAATTCTTTTTTTTTTTAAATAAAGAACAAGACCAACCCCAAATCAAAGAGAGAAATGGCAGCACCAATGACACAGTGAGTCCTTTAATTTTGAAAATGTAGTTATGAAAATATTTGTATGACAATATCAGTGTATTTTTTTTACAGTTTTTCTCAATTGCTTTGATCTTTTTTTTTTTTTTTTTTTTTTTTTTTTTTTTTTGAAACAGTCTTAACATTCTTCCAGACATTATGGTTTGATTTGGTAAGACTGGGTAACCTGTTTCTAGATCATTTGCCAGTTTTTAGCAGACATAATACAATAAACAAAATGCTTTTTTCTCTCTCTCTCCTTAATTATCATATGCATTGGTTTGGCTATTAAAACTTGTAGTTTATTAAATAAGTCATATATTGATTTCTTGATATTTTATATGTGAAATGCAGATCTACTCTAAACCTGAAGATCCTGTGATATACAGCACTATAAATGATGAAAACCCAAATGTAAGTACAACAGACATGCACTGATGTGATGAAATTTCAGACATTGATATACCTTGTATATTTACAATCCCTTTCTCCTCAGGATGCCAGCAAGGCCATTACCACCTACAGTACTATTGATCATGTTCCTGGGAGTGAAGCAGTAAGTTTTACAAAAATACTGGCATTTTATATCATGTTTTTATTTGTGGTTCAGCTGGCAGTGAATTTTAAATTATTTCACACTTCCAGAAGCCTCCAGAAAGTGGAACAGTTTACAGCACTGTGGCTTCACACTGACAGCAACTGTGAGAAAACCAATGCTGGAAAAACACAGGAACAGATCCTGCTGACCTAGGGAAACAAAAACAACATGAGGACTGGACTGTCAACTTTTTTGGTAGATTTTTGGCTTATTTTAACAAAAAAACAAACATGAAACTTTTAACCTAATATTTTATTTTCAAAAGAGCCCATATGAACCGATGTGAGGGTGAAAAATTTAAAAGATTAGAAATGAAGTATATAGTTTATAGCCTACTTTGCTGTTTTATCGCACATTAAAAGACCTCTCCTGAAAAAATGGGATTGTTTTTAACAGTATGTACAGTTATTTTTATTTAAGTATCGGTTTCATTTGTTCTGTTTGTGTCTCAGTTTGCGTTAATAAAAACAACTAGTTGAAATTTAATAAAAGTATTCTGCAGTTGTGAAAAATGCTTTGACTTTCTCTCAATGTACTTTAACTGTTTTTTTTTTTTTTTTTTAAGCATGACTACTTTTGTCAGAAGGATGTTTCTAGTCTGTGTGTACAGGTGGTGATATCAGTATTCAGTGTCTCTTAAGTTCTGGATATTTAGTCAAAGATCGGAACTGTTACAGGACTGACACATCCCAGAATTCATCAGTAAAATGATTGTAAATGTCTTGATAAAAATGAATATTCTGTATTTGCTTTAAGCTTATTTAACAGACTAGATTTAAAGTATCTTTGTATGTAAACTAGACTAGACTAGACGTCTGTGTGCTAAATGACTAATGACTGTAATGCATTTTTTTCATGTAATCTAAATTGCAGATTTTATAAATTCTTATTAAATCAATTTAAGGTTTCTTGTGTTTTGTCACTTGTTTTTTTTAACTGTCCTGGGGCCTGTTTCAATAAGGAGGTTCAACCAACTCTGAGTTAAAACTTGAACTCTGAGTTGACTTACCCTGAGATGGGAAACTCTGAGTTTTCGGTTACAGAACAGCTGAAATGAGTTAGTTCAATCCACTCTGAGTAGGTTGACTCTGAGTTTAGTGCTTGCAGCTTGACTATGAAAAGCCCTGATCAATGGAGCTCCGAAATTATGATTCACCATGGCAACCGCTCCCGCCAAAAAGACCTCTGCATATTTCGAGCCAATGCTTAACTTTAATTCTTAATAATTATTAAGAATATAATTATTTAATTATTAATAATTAGAATATCAAAGGTAAAAACTGGCAGAACGGTAAGTTACTGAACTATTAATTTTCATGGTATCAAACAGGCAAAAAAATAAAATAAAATAAAATAAAAAATAATAATTAGAAGAAGAAAACAGCTAAACATGGAAGTAAACATAATTCAACCAGGTAAAGCTTTAAGCATAAAGGGTTCATGAGTGTAGGCTACATGATTTTACAAATATTTGACATTAAAATGTGTCATATAAAAAAACAATTATGTGTCTAATTTCACTTTGCAGCAGCTTTTTCCACATAGTCTAATGCTCTTTCACAAAATGAAATGTTCTCTAATCCAAACGGTTGCATTTCTTAATTAGAGTAATGAAATGAAGCCAACAGCATGAAGGCTCGCAAAATGATGAAGAACAGATGAAGAGGAGATGGAAGTATTGGAAGAATATTAAAATCCAACATGAAAAAAAAGAATAAAAGTTGCATTTGTGCATTTATAGGAAAAAAAGATGACCTAGTAAATTTAACAGCTGTGGTGGTGGTTATATATATATATATATATATATATATATATGTGTGTGTGTGTGTATATATATATATATATATATATATATATATATATATGTGTGTGTGTATATATATATATATATATATATATATATATATATATATATATATGTATATATATATATTATACATTTTCATCTGCCATTCTTCCATTCCATACAGCAATCAGCTTCATATTTGATGGCTTTATGCTCAGTAGGCAATGACACTAAAATTCTCAGAAAGAGCATTAGAGCAAGGCACACTTTCTTTACCGCTCTGCATACAGTGTCTGTACTAATGTGCTCTGACTACCATTTAAAAATGACACAGGTCAAATAAATACACATGTCTAATCAAAATAATCCTATACTATATGATAAATAATAATCTTATTTATGAAAGGACATGCCATTTTTGTCACTTTGACAGTGTCTGCATGATGAAAATATGTCCAATAAATTAATGCACCTAAAAATGCTTTTCTTACTTAGTATTGTCTTGTTGTTTCCAATTTAAAAAAAAAAAATCTAAAGATTCTTAAATCAAAATGTCTTTCTTTTTTCTGTCAAAAAGGTTTTTGAAAAAAACATTCCAGGATTTTTCTCCAATTTTCGATGGGAGCCAACAGGTTGAAGGTCCAAATTTCAGTTTCACTGCACCTTCAGAGGGCTCTACATGATCCCAGCCAAGGAATAAGGGTCACTGGAAACTTCAACTTCAACCCATTGTAGTCCACTATATGCAAAAATCCGGGAATATTTTCCTCAAAAACTTTACTTTTTTTTTTATTTGAAGAAAGAAAGACATGAACATCTTGGATTACATGGGGGTGAGTAAATTATCAGGACATATTTTCTCTGCAAGTGAAGTTGTCTTAAGTTGAATATATATTTAATTAAACATTCTGATGAAACTGTTCCATGTTCTTCATCAGCACAGTATTTTAAATGTAATTGTGCTGTATTTCTTAAAAAAAAGCTAAAAATTTAAAATGTACATTTTATATGGCATTTGTAAAGACTTTGTATTTTGTCTTTTAAATAAAACTGTCCATTTTCCACCTTGAGCATGCTTTGAAACTTTATTGAAGGTTTTTTTTATTGTAATGATTTGTAAAATAACAGTGTTTCTCTGTAGAACATTTAGTGCTTTTATTGTAGTAATCTAGGTAAAATCTGTCAAATAAGGGTTTTACACTGTAAAAAAACAGTCAAACCACTGGCAGATACAGCTGCCAAAAAGGGTTTTACAGTGTAAAACCCTTATTTGACAGGTTTTACCTAGATTACTACAATAAAAGCACTAAATGTTCTACAGAGAAACACTGTTATTTTACAAATCATTACAATAAAAAAAACCATAGTAAAATATTGTAACTGAAACAAGGGAAATTTTGTAAAATAAAGGTTTTATACTGTAAAAAAGGTCCCGTAAAAAAACGGTCAAATGACTGGAAGCTGTGTCTGCCAAACAAAAAATTTAAAATTAAAGTTAAATATCATAATTGAAACAACGAAAAATCTGTAAAATAACTATTTTCTGTAAAAACTTCTCTCTGTAAAATTATTGTTTTTGCACTTTATTTCATTTTTTATATTTTTTTACAGTGTACAGTGTAAGGTGTTTATTTAATCTTTTAAGTGTATTTTTCTTATTTTGCATATTATCTGTCAATTGGGTAAGAAAAATAATCTTGTTTCCAGTTGCATTAAGATTATTTTTCATGTTTTAAGTAAAATGCACTAAATTTACATTCCAAAACACTCATTAAGAAAAGCATTTTTGAAGCATAAATGAATGAATGATGTATTTAAACATCACTTGCGCTTTAAAAAGGGGGAGGAGACCGAAAGAAACTCTGGGTTTACCGAAGAAAACCTGCTCCCGACCAGGTTAGGTTCACAGAGTAAGTTGCCATGGTAACTGACTCTGAGTATAAGTTACCTCTCTTTCAGAAACGGGCTTGACTTACTCTGCTTTCTCAGGTTTAACATACCTCCCATTCTGAAACCGAAAACCCAGAGTTTCCCTCATTTCAGGGTTAACATACTCAGAGTTTTCACTTAACCTCCTTTCTGAAACGGGCCCCTCAACTGATGTTATTGTTGTCGTTTTGTGTTTTGGTCTGAGGCTCCACCCTCCAGCTATCGACCAATCACGAAATCAGTAGAGTTTTGTGAGACGGGTTGCCAGCTCTGTTACAGCTGCGTTACAGCTGCACGAACGTGTCGGATAAAACATGTATAACGTTACGAAACCTAAAAGACCTCGTTATGAATCCGAAATACGTCGTGACAAAGTCCGAAATAAAACAAGGATTGGTATAGGAGATGTCTTTGAAAGATGGAGACGGCTGAAAACGTAGAAGAATTTGAAGATAGACGCCAACGTTGCTGATTTTCTCCTGGACAGGTAAGATTCATCTATGTTTGGCTAACTTTGCTTCCGTACACAGTGGATTTTCCACGGTCGGCAGTACTAAATGCTTTATATCGCACCACTAGCAGGGTATGAAAACAATCTATGTTCCGACTGAAATGTGGTATTACAGTACATCTTTGCGAAATATTTGGCTAATCGCCATCTGTAAATTTTTGCGATACATAATTACTTCGCAAAACATCTCTTGTGAAGCATAAACATAATTAACAGAAGAAAAACAAATTACTGTGTAGGACTCGTCACTTGCCATTGAAGCTCCTTGTAGCAGCCTACTCCTGCAGCTTAGCTGGCAACCTCGAGTCAGGGGGGGAGCAGGAGGGGATACACCGTTCTACAGTATTTTGAAAGTGATTGCAGTACCAGTTTTGGCCACAATCCTACATACGGTTCCTTTAATTATTTGTACATCATATCTAATATATTACACTCTAATGAAATCATTCTCGGTTGTGATTCACTCGTTTGTGTTTGTTGTTGTCGTTTGTAGTTCTCGTGCCGCTGAATCGAATCACTGAATCATTTCACAAATGATTTGATTCAAATGATTCGGATTCTCAGTTTCTCTCATCACTTCTTTTCATCACAAGATTGATTCATGATAAAGAGAGAGAACTGAGACGCACATTCTCTGTTACTAAAGGCTAACGCTTTAACTAACACTAAATAAAGCATTACAATGTTTATATATAAAAATTATGCATTTATTTTACGTAACTTGTAAAAAAACGCTTTAATTCATTGATTTAAAAACTTTAAAACCACAAACCTTTCTTCGGGTGAATCACAACAGATGAGGAGCGCGGCGAATCTTAATGACGTCACACCACCAGAGCAAAATAAAAGTCCTATTCGTGCACTTCTCTCTCACTGAAGTCTGACTCGATGTCTTCTTAGGAATTAATAAGTGTACAGCTCAGACTGCCTCACCTGCATCGATTGCATCTAAAATATTACTTAGGACCCTCAGCAAAGCATATTCAATGCTATGAAAACACTGTAATTTGCCCAACACAACCTTTTCTAGTACATTGAAGATTAAAAGAAACACAGAAATAAGCAAATAGTTATTTAAAATAGACACGTCTAAGTAATTATTCGTTAAATATAAAATATAGTTTTGGGTCTACATTTAATCATAGCCTAAGAAAAAAGCATATAGATAAATCAATTTTTAAAGCTGTATATATTTTGCTAGATGTCTGTATGAATACAAATGTGAAATCATGGTAAGTGTCACCTTTTGTCTTTATTGATGCTTCTGCTTCATTTCTTTAATTGGTGTCTTTGTTCTTGCTGATTAATACCTGAGTTAAATGTGAAAGCAGTGTCTGGAGGTCAGACTTTCCCTGATCTCTGTGATAATGAGTGTTATTATGCTGATTGGATTAGAGTGTCATGATCTGGGCTGTGGGGCTCCCCTCAGCCACCTGAGGTCGCTGTTTTCCCTTCCCTGCACACACATCCCTAATTGTACACTCCTGTCTACTTGTTATCACTGATTACACGCACACCTGTTATCAATCACATCTGGTCTATAAGAACACTCAATTCCCACTACTCATTCTGGCTGCATTGTCTCCTGTACTGTCTTCGTGTGTCTTCAAGTCTGTGTTCCCGGATCCTGTTCTTGACCGTGTTTCAGTTCTGTTTATTTTGTATTATATTCAAGTTGTGTTGTGCCGTGTTGGCCTTTTGTTGGTTTTGTTATTATTTTCATTAAATATCATCTTCTCCTGCATTTGGACCCAGACCTCCCTTACTCACCCGTGACATAGAGTTGCTGAAAATCTGGGCAAATTCCTGTAAATACTGTAAATCAATAACCTCAATGTACT
This sequence comes from Garra rufa, assembly GCF_049309525.1. NCBI lineage: Eukaryota > Metazoa > Chordata > Actinopteri > Cypriniformes > Cyprinidae > Garra > Garra rufa. The sequence goes on from NC_133370.1 coordinate 7,616,349, forward strand.
GTTTTATTCCAACAGCAAACAAGGAAATGTTTTGAAAGAAAAAATATATGTATTTTTGTGTGTCATACATATTCAAATGTATTGCAATACTTTAAAAAGTATGTGTAATAGGTAGACCATAAATCTAAACAAATATAAATATCTCTGAATTGAAGAAACATAGGTTAGTAAAAATGGAGATATATGGTGAGTTTGAAACCCAATCCAACAAAGTTTCATGTGAACACCTGACAACTGGACAACATTTAGTGTTATGAATTTGTTTATTTATACATAGAAAATGACTGCAGTAGCACAACATTTAAGACATGTCAGAATTACCTGGAGTCCTTGTTATTTCTAGACAATTTAATACAATGATGAAAGACTATTTGTTGCCAAGTTTGATTATCTATTACTTCCCCATATTTAGATTCAGAAAATGCAGCACTAAACCAACAATAAAGTCATGACTGTAATATATGGATGTCTATTGTTGGTTTGGTAGTCGTCACATCCACTGCTGCTCTGAGCTCTGGATCAGCTGCTGTCCGTGGTGCTGAACATCATACAAGTCAAATCAAGAATCAAGGACCATTTAGCTTCAGTTCTGTGAGTTTATTATGCTTTGTAAACCAGCGATTCTGTCATAATTTTAAGGAAATGTATGCTCTTCATTAGTTTCTATGTTTCTATGTTCATATGTTTACTTTTTTGACAAATAGATCAACTCTATATGTTAGAAATGAGGTTTATAGTACAAGGTATATTTAACAAGGATTGACAACTATTATTAAAATAAAGTGACGCCTCCTGATGATGATTGATTGCTTATTCTACATAATAGGATATCTAGGTCACATCAGGTCATGGTACTATACAAACTGACAACTTTTATTATGACTTTGAGGCCTGTTGACAGCTTATGTTCAAGTTTTACAGGTATTAATAGCAGCATTGCCTCTTAGCGTTCTGAATGATTAGCTCTTTAGACATGGGGATGAAGGTGCTTTAAAAAAGCAGCAGCAAAAATTAATGACTATGAATGAGTCGGAAAAAGAGTAAGGACATATTTTAATTTTTATTAATAAACTGTGTTTTCCAAGTCAAGTCACCTTTATTTATATAGCACTTGTAACAATACGGATTGTGTCAAAGCAACTGCACAGTATTTAAACAGAACAATAGTGTGTAAGTAACACATTATTGAAGATAATACATTTTAGTTAAAGGCAGTTCATCAATGAATTCAAGTCAGTGTCAGCCAGTGCTGACTCACCATCTCCACAGAAGAGTGACGTGCCTTTAGAGAGAAATGTACCTTTGATACAGATAAACCAGATTGAAGTTGTGAACATTTAGATTTCCTACCTGATAATAAACTGTAATTATCCCCATAGACCGATCTGTCCATCATGGACAATTAACCGACTAATAAAACTGCTTTGTGACTAACATTCAACATTAAATAAATAAACCAAAAAAAAAAAAAAAACATGTCAGAGGTATTCAGAGTTGCTGTCTAATTGAGTGCTGAAAGTCTGTACCACATATAATATGTGAGACTCTCTGTCTAACCTGGCAAGGTCTAGTAAATGTGTTCAGTTGGGGTTGGAGCTAAACTCTGCAGGACACCGGCCCTCTATGACCGAGTTTGGGCACCCCTGACCTAAAGGCATGTTTGATATTGAATTTTAAAGCTCACTAATCAAATAAAAAAAAACGAGTATTCATACGTTTATTTCCAATTTATGTAATACACCCATTTACGTCATGTCATTAGACATTTGGTTCAATTTTGGTTACAACGTAGTGCAAACAAAATCCATCAGTTATACATCTAATGTCAGTTTTGATGTTTTTAGGTTGTGTTGTAAAGTAAGCAAATTCCAACATTCATTTGATGTCAAATACTGACATTTAGTCACAAATTACTGTTACCAAATTCCTACATTTTCTAGACAGCATAATAAGAACCAAAACCAACAAATTCGCAAAATAATATATCCTTCAAGACCTTGAGGTGGTGATGAACATGCAAGTAGAAAATATGACACAGTAGGGGAAGAGTGGGGTAAGATGAGCCATTTTTTACTCCAAAAAAAGCAGAAGTACAATGAAAGTATCTAAAGTAATTTTCAGGATGTTTCCTATCAATTTGAATGATCAAAATGTATCTAAAACAAAAGGTTCTCTGTGTTCCTGTGGCCCAACCAAATTTTGAATTTCAGTCTTTAATTGTTTGAATTTCTGAAACAATATGTTGAAAACTGTTGTGAATTTTTCTCAGAGACCAGGAGGCATTTGGATATCTTGAAGCAGAAGTTTCTCTTTATTGAGATCCTAGCTGTTCCTTGCTGCAGTCATCAAAGTTCGTCTGATTAATGTCAGATACAATACAGTTTAAATACATTTCCAAGGGGAAGGGATATATAGAGGTGGAGTCAATCTAAACAATGCATGTAAATGCAGTACAGGAATCAGCCTAGTAGGATTTTCCCAGCCTTGATCTATTTAGAATACAAGTGTCATTCAAATGCAAAGGTGCTAAACAAAAGGCCACAGTTGTACTTTGAGCTTAGATTTCACACTTTACTTGAGAAACCTGCCAGATGTTCAGGAACTGCTTAAAGAGATAAGGTTCCTGTCTCAGGGTCTGGTTTGTCTGCTCTTAGAAATCACAATATACATTTCAGTTCATGCTTTTTCAGTTCATGCTGTTATATTGGAACCAATGTTTAATCTTTGATACATTTGAACAGATTCTAAAATTTGTAATCCCACAGTAGGCTGATTCCTTATTTTCATTATTTTAATTAAATGAATAGTGTGAAAGGGTTGTTTGTTACTTTACTGTATTGTATACCAATAGTTTAGCCTTTCCAGAACCACAAAGGAGTTTTTTTTCATGTCCATCTTACAGACAGTGAGCAGCAGAAACTGAAGGATATTCTGGCAACAACTCTTGAAGCTTCAGAAGGTCCTTCAACATCATCATCATGGAGCTTGTGCCAGTCTGCAGCCCAAGGTGAATAGCAGAAAGCAAGGCCCTACCAGCTGGACTACAGGTCGACTGATGTATCGGTTTTGCTGATTAACCAGCACCGATAGTTGCTAGGCAGAACTATCAGTTATCTGCAAAAATCTATGTCGATAGTTTTTCCACGTTGGGTCCGTTGCTAGAGCGGCTGAGTAGGTCCTCATTATACAGCAGCGTCCTTATAGTAGTCTTTGGTATACAGCAGGAGAGCAGCCTCTAGTGGTGGAAATCACTGACAGCACGTACAGTTTTAGACACTGAGCGCTGCACAGAGCGGGACACTCCAAAGGCGGATTTAAAACATCTAGTGTACATAGTATAAAGAAGTGTTCTCATATCATTAAGCAATTAATTTGTTGACTTGATGCTGCATTAGTGAAGATTTGGTGATCAAATAAACTCTTGTAGATCACCGCTTAAATTGAACGCAACGTGTCCGGTGTGTGTGATACCAGATAGCGAGTTCTTCTAGACTCAGAGCTGGACTTTTGCCCAGGTGTGTGAATAACATATTTTGATTAGATAATCACAAATGTTCTGGAATAGTATCAGATACATTGCGAAAATATACAATATCCATGTATTTGTAATTTCAATACTGCAGCCTTTATGTAGATATTTAAAGATGCAGGGCTTGCAAAATCACTAGCCCAATGACCCAGGGCTATTGTGTTTTACTAGTCTGCCTGACAGGCTATCGTAAAGTAGAGAGCTCCTGCGGGTCCTTAACCGCAAGCCGTTTTGCTAGGCGCTTTCATGAGCGTGGCGCTTTGCATCAGACAGCTGTCACACCCTCTGCATGTTCCCTCAGCCCCAATCACCACGATCCTCCACCAACCAGCCAATCACCACCACAGCACACCCGTGAACCATCACCAGAATTCTAATCACCGTCACCTGCACCAGCAATCACCACACCCTTTATATACTTACCTCTGTCACTCACTCACCGGCTGGTATCGAAGTTGCATGGATGTTTCTCTGTGGATCTTCTCCCCCTCCTGTTGTCTCTCCTGTGCTCCTCGTGGATTATTCCGATGTTCTCCTGTGCTCCTCGTGGATTGATCTGATGTTCTCCTGTGAAACACGTTAATCGTGTTAGAGGGAAGTGACTGTTGCTAACGCTATGATACTTATGAACTTGAACTCACCTGTTGTGTTGTGTTTGAAGATTTGACCACAGAGACCTTTATTCACCCGTTTGCACGTGTGTTGAACTGTGCACGTTTGTTAATAAATACCTTGAAAGATACTCACCTTCTCCCTTTGTGTGTGGTCGTGACAGGATACCAGCCCCAAAAGTAATAACTCTCCACGTCACTCATGGAGGCGAGCGCCGCTATCACCGAAGACACCCCCGACCCATTTTCGGATATGGTAAACGTCCTTCGTCAATCTCTACCTGCTGCTCCAACGACGATTTCCAACACGCCCCTCTCTCGCCCCATGAGTTATTCCGGAGACCCGGGTGGTTGCAATGGTTTCCTCCTGCAATGTTCCCTCTATATCGAAGCCAACGCACACCAGTTTCCAAACGAAATTTCTAAAATATATTTTATGATTTCCCTCCTCACTGGGCAGGCACTTCAATGGGCGGATGCACTCTGGAATTCACGGAGCGATGCATTAATCTCCTGTAATGCTTTCGTTGCCCACTTCAAGGACGTGTTTGGAGCTGCTCTCACTCCCCTTTCCGTGCACGATGAACTGATTACTCTGAATCAAGGTACGTCCAATATTCATGAATACACCCTGCGCTTCCGCTCTCTAGCGGCCACCAGTGGTTGGAACCAAGTCGCTCTCCTAGCAGCCTACCGTAAGGGGCTTAAACCCCAGATCCGCAAACATATGGTCATCTACGATGACAATGTACCGCTGGAAACTTTTATTAAGAAGGCAGTAGGCATTTCTCAACATCTCTCAGCGTGTCCTTCTGCAAAGTCGGCACCCAGTTTCCCTCCACTCTGAACACCGTCACCCCAACGAGATGCTGAAGAGCCCATGATTACTGACACCTATCGCCTGGACCCTGCGGAGAGGAAACGACGAATTAATAATCGCCTGTGCCTGTATTGTGGAGAAGCCTCACACTTCATCAGTGTCTGTCCCGTCCGCCCGCCTCGTCCAATGGTGAGTACCGTATCTATTACTCCCGCCATGTCTCTCTTACCCCATATTACCGCTGAACTAATAGTAAACTCTCGTACTCTCCCCATCTATGTCCTCGTGGATTCCGGAGCGGCTGGCAATTTTGTTTCATCACACTTCATTGCTAAACATCGAATTCCCACCGTTCAAAATGAGGTTACATACCAAATTACCACAATCCAAAACTCACCATTGGGCGATGGTAAGATATCTCGCCGGACCAGAAAAGTGACCCTCGTCTCCCAACACAACCACCGTGAACACCTGACCCAACTAGTACTCCCGCGAGCCAACGTGGATGTCATCCTGGGCAGACCATGGCTCATTAAGCACCAACCCCGCATAGATTGGAGCACAGGAGAGGTCCTGGAGTGGGGTAAAACGTGTGAGAACCACGGCTACCATCCTTCCTCGTCGGATCCAGAGTCTCCATACCGTCCTATCCCTCTGCACGCCACCACCATAGAGAGCCCTGCCACTCAATCCGCCACCGCAATTCCCCCCGTCTATCAGTCTTTCACCGATGTCTTCAGTAAGGAACGGGCCACACAACTACCACCGCACCGGCCCTGGGATTGTAGTATCGACCTGCTGCCAGGCGCCAAACTACCCCACGGGAAGATCTACCCCCTCTCACGTCCTGAGCAGGAGGCCATGGAGAATTACATCCAGGAGGCTCTCCAACAGGGGTTCATCAGACCTTCCACGTCCCCAGCAGCATCCAGTTTCTTCTTCGTCCCCAAGAAGGATGGTGGACTCAGACCCTGCATTGACTACCGGGTGCTCAACGACGCCACGGTGAAATTCGCCTATCCACTTCCTCTAGTGCCAGCTGCCTTGGAGGAACTACGGGAAGCCCGCATCTTCACCAAACTCGACCTCCGCAGTGCGTACAACCTGATCCGTATCCGAGAAGGAGATGAGTGGAAAACCGCCTTCATCACCCCGACCGGTCACTATGAATATCAGGTGATGCCCTATGGCCTGGCTAACAGTCCGTCCGTATTTCAGAATTTCATGAACGAAATCTTCCGCGACTACCTCCATCGTTTCGTAATCATCTACATTGACGATATCCTCATTTACTCACGTAACCTAAGGGAACATCAAGACCACGTCCGCCAGGTTCTCCAACGCCTCCGTGAGTACCAACTCTATCTGAAGTTAGAAAAATGTGAATTCCATCAACCCTCCATCTCCTTTCTCGGATACGTGATCACTGCGGAGGGAGTTCGTATGGAAGCCGGTAAGGTGGACGCAGTGGCCAAGTGGGCGGAACCAAGGACGGTGAAGGAACTTCAGCGTTTCTTAGGCTTCGCTATCTTCTACCGACGCTTTATAAAAAACTATAGCCTCCTATCGGCTCCACTCACTTCCCTCTTAAAGGGAGGACACCGGGTACTACAGTGGACTCCAGAGGCTCAGCAAGCCTTCGACCGCCTTAAGTAAATGTTCACCACCGCTCCCATCCTCAAGCACCCCGACCCTTCAAGGCCCTTCGTGGTGGAAGTAGACGCGGCGGACGTAGGCGTAGGAGCTGTGCTGTCCCAATGGTCTGATGAACCCCGATCCCTCCATCCGTGTGCGTACTATTCCAAGAAACTCACCCCAGCCGAGCAGAATTATGGAATTGGAGACCGCGAACTACTGGCAATAAAGCTCGCCCTCGAAGAGTGGCGGCACTGGTTGGAAGGAGCCCAGTTCCCCTTCACCGTAATAACCGACCACAAGAACCTCCAGTACATTCAGCACGCCAAGAGACTAAACGCCCGCCAAGCTCGCTGGTCACTATTCTTTGCCCGATTCAATTTCAACATTACTTACCAACCCGGCCACAAAAACACCAAAGCAGACGCCCTATCACGTATGTACTCACCTGAACCTACCTCTGACGATCCTGATCCAATTCTACCCCCATCTGTCTTCCTCGCACCCATACTGTGGCAACTCGACGAAGATATACGGGCCGCCACCTTCGAGGAACCTGCACCACCGGAGCTTCCCCCGGGTCGTGTCTATGTCCCAAGCCGTCTCAGACCCCTTCTGCTGGATAGTACGCACACGTCCCCTGGCTCAGGACATCCTGGCAGCAGGCGAACCCTCTCGCTCCTCCAGCAGAAATATTGGTGGCCCAACATGAGCAGGGAAGTGGAACGGTACGTCCAAGGATGTTTGGTCTGCGCCGTCAACACAACCCCACGCCGCTTACCCGAAGGTAAATTACAACCGTTACCTATTCCCCGCCGACCCTGGACACACTTGGGTATAGACTTCGCCACAGACCTGCCTCCCTCTCAGGGTTACACCACAATTTTAGTGGTAGTCGATCGATTCTCAAAAGCTTGCAAATTAATACCTCTCAAAGGTCTCCCCACAGCGCTAGAAACCGCAGAGGCACTGTTCCACAATGTATTCCGGAACTTCGGACTTCCAGAAGACATCGTGTCCGATCGAGGACCGCAATTCATTTCCAGGGTCTGGCGGGCCTTCTTCAAACTCCTGGGTACCACAGTCAGCCTGTCATCCGGATATCACCCTCAAACTAACGGGCAGACCGAACGGAAAATACAGGAAATCTCCCGCTACCTTCGGACGTACTGTTCCCAACATCAAAACACCTGGAGCCAGTATCTACCGTGGGCTGAGTATGCGCAAAATTCCCTCCGTCAAACCTCTACTGGTCTAACCCCCTTCCAATGTATTCTAGGCTATCAACCAGCTCTGTTTCCATGGACAGGAGAATCCTCCGAGGTGCCCGCGGTAGATCACTGGTTCCGAGAGAGCGAGAGGGTGTGGGACTCAGCGCACGTCCATCTCCAGCGGGCAGTACGGAGGCATACGGAACACGCCAACCGTCGTAGGTTACCCAACCCAGTTTACCTCCCCGGGGACCAGGAATTGTTTTCCACTCGAGACATACGCCTCCGGCTGCCCAGTAGGAAGCTGAGTCCCCGCTACATAGGGCCCTTCACCGTTCACTCACAAATCAACCCAGTCACCTACCGTCTAAACCTACCTCCACATTACAGAATCGCTCCCTCGTTTCACGTTTCCCTGCTCAAACGCCACACTGAACCCCTATTCCCTTCCTCCACAGAATCGGACCCATCTCCTCCTCCCGACCCGCCAGAGATCATCGGAGATAACATCTACCAAGTCCGAGAAATCCTAGACTCCCGGCGGCGGAACGGCCAGCTCCAGTACCTAGTGGACTGGGAGGGGTTCGGACCCGAGGAGAGATCGTGGATACCCCGTGACGACATCCTGGACCCGACTCTCCTCGAGGAATTCCACCGCCAACATCCCGAACGCCCAGCTCCCAGAGGTCGTGGTCGTCCCCGTCGCCGTTCTTGGGTGCCAGGAGTCACCCGTGGAGGAGGGGGTGATGTCACACCCTCTGCATGTTCCCTCAGCCCCAATCACCACGATCCTCCACCAACCAGCCAATCACCACCACAGCACACCCGTGAACCATCACCAGAATTCTAATCACCGTCACCTGCACCAGCAATCACCACACCCTTTATATACTTACCTCTGTCACTCACTCACCGGCTGGTATCGAAGTTGCATGGATGTTTCTCTGTGGATCTTCTCCCCCTCCTGTTGTCTCTCCTGTGCTCCTCGTGGATTATTCCGATGTTCTCCTGTGCTCCTTGTGGATTGATCTGATGTTCTCCTGTGAAACACGTTAATCGTGTTAGAGGGAAGTGACTGTTGCTAACGCTATGATACTTATGAACTTGAACTCACCTGTTGTGTTGTGTTTGAAGATTTGACCACAGAGACCTTTATTCACCCGTTTGCACGTGTGTTGAACTGTGCACGTTTGTTAATAAATACCTTGAAAGATACTCACCTTCTCCCTTTGTGTGTGGTCGTGACAACAGCAGAGACTTTAACCAATCAGTGAACAGATTATTAATAACCATTCATAGAAATTTTAACTGAACTTATAATGGACAGTTACAAATTGGAGATGATTGTTTTAAGTGTGATGGATTGTATGACCCAGAATTGTATGACCAATCTAAAATCATGTACTGAGACATAAATAAAAAATCCAGAGCGTGAGAGCTTGTGAGCGGCGAGTTGGATTTTCAGGTAAAAATAGCCAAAGATATACAAAATGTCCAAACAGTATGTTATTATGCGTGTTAAATGTTGCAATAAACTACCTTTGAAAAGCTTGTGTTTTCCTTTTAAATTATATTTAACAGGTGATGCTCTTAAGGCAATTATTAAAAAAAATGTCCACTTGTGGCAAAAGGGGAAAAAACAACAATAATAATAATAATGACAATACTTAATGGAGGACATAAACACAAATTTGTGTTTAAAATTGTTTGAATGAGTAAACTGGTAAGACAAAACGTGCAAATTATAAACTTTCATGAATGAAGACCAATGATTGGAGAAGTTGTGTAGTAAAATCAGAAGTGTTAATGTGTTTCATTCGTCAACAAAAAAAAAAAAGACATATTGTGTTAATCTGACACCAAATTATTTTTATTGTGATGTGAAATCCGATTTTAGATCATCAAATATGATCAACCAGTTTAAACAAGGGGTTAATTCTTGTGGTCAACTGTGGGGGACAGTAGAAGGCACTGGAAGCCTTTAGGAACATCTCCACGCATGCAACGGGGCAACTGACAAGGATATCCACTGTTTTATTTTTAAGCTTTCTGGAATAAGGTGGGTTCCAACAGGTGGGAAGTAGAGGAGGAAACTGTCATGTTCTTGCCAAACAAGAGAAATTAACTTGTGAAGACTGAAATGAAAGACCAAACCGTTTTTTGTCTTTTTCTAGTCTTTATTTCTCTGCAGAGAATGATCCTGTTTACACACAGCTGGAGTCTGTGACTTAATGATGTGAGATTAATACGATTTAATTTAATGACAGGATTACAGGATTTTTCTAATTTTTAACTTCACACTTCATTCATGTAATTACGTTAATTGAATGTTATTAATAACATTTCCTGTGAAGTAAAGATTTACTTCATTTACATAAAATGAACCTAACCCTAGCCCTGGAGACAGCCCTTCTCTTACAAAAACAGCAGCTGTTAATTAAAGTTCAACAGCAGTGAAATTGCAGTACAATGAAGTACAACTGCAGATTTGCAGTATAATAAAGTATATAGTTAAAGTTCAACAGCACTAAAACTGCAGGACAATGAAGTACAAATGGTAACACTTTACAATAAGGTTCATTAGTTAAACATTAGTTAATGTACTAACTAACATTAACAAATGTATTGCTCATGGTTAGTTCCTGTATTTATTCATCTTTATTAACGTTAGTTAACGAAAATACAGTTGTTCATTGTTTGTTCATGTTAGTTCACACTGCGTTAACTAATGTTAACAAGATTTTAATAATGTATAAGTAAATGTTGAAATTAACATTAACAAAGATTAATAAATGCTGTATAAGTGCAGTTCATTATTAGTTCATGTTAACTAATGTGGTTAACTAATGATAACTAAAGAACCTTATTGTAAAGTGTTACCGTACAAATACAACCTAACTGCAATTCAGTGATGCACTGTAATGCATGTGAAGATCAGATGCAAAAACTCCTATGTCTGTCTTTGATTTGAAGAATTAGGTAAGGACTGTATTTGTGCTGTAACAGGTGGATTTGTATCTGCACTGGTGTGTCTGTAAGAACACATAAGAATCAAACTGCTGATCAGGTTGAGTGGTAACAGTGAGTGGTCTGAAATATCAAGGTATAACAAAAAATATTAGATGTACACAGGGCTGTGCAATTAATCAAATTCAGTTTCGATTTCTGCTTCAATGATCATGAAAATGCAGTAATCGAGATGAAACGATTATTGCGTTCTGCCCTTTAACCAGTGGTGCGCTTTCGCTCCTCCATAAAAGTATAGTTTCACATGCAAATCAGCAAAAATCATGTAATGTGACTTTCATAAAACGGGACGTGCTTGATTTATTAATATAATATAATATAATATAATATAATTATTTACAGTCACAGATCTTTAAATCTTTATTTAAAAGATGAATACATTGTCATAAGGATCCAGTTTCAGTTAGTTATACCTCTCTGCAAACACAAATTTAATTTTGATTTAAAAAACATCTTTTGAAATATTCATTTTGATTTTTTTTTTTTTCAGTCCTGTAATTTGAATACCGAAATACTGGACTTTATTCTTGTTGAGAATATCACAAATGTTATTAGGCTATGTATTAGATATAAAAAATATATAATTAGTATCAATAACTTTGGACTTTTGATAGATCTGCAGTTTGTGTCTTCAATTCATCCTACGTATAGGTATAGCTGTAAAGTATTATACGTGTTTTATAATATAAAATGATATTGATTTTAGCGAACAAGACTTTTATTTTGTTCTGGAGATGTGACGTCATAAGGCTGCGGCGCGCTCCTGCATCTGGGATTCAAACGGAGAAAGGTGTGTGTGCTTTTAACAACTGAAAGTGTTTAAATCAAGATAACTCGTTTACAGAATTGCATATAGAACTGTGAAATTATTTGTTAGCCAACAAAACACTGTAATGCTTTATTTAGTGACACTGTAGTCCCTATATAGTGAATATTTCACAATGAATTCGGTCACTGGTAGGCTAAGTAGTGTTCAAAGAAACGGATCTTTTCGAAATTCCGATTCAACTGAATCAATCGATTCACCAAAATGATTCACTGATTTGAATCGCCGCACACTTACGACATCTGCTGCTCAAAACACTGGAAATGCAACGAGAACAACAAACAGCAACTGTTTTCATGAAAGTGGAATCTGATAAATGACTACTAAACTAGGGAGATAATTGAGGCACACCCAGAGTTTTAGTTTACATTTATTTTTCTTTCTACCAAACAGAAAAACTCCTGCTGAATGAACGGAGATCCACGTGACAAACTGTTATAAGATGGTGTTTATTAAAGAGGACAGTGAAGACATGAAGATTGAAGAAACATTCAGAGTCAAACATGAAGATACTGAGGAACAAAAAAAGATGGTGTTTATTAAAGAGGAGAATGAAGACATGAAGATTGAAGAAACATTCAGAGTCAAACATGAAGATACTGAGGAACACACAGGTTGGTTTTCATGTTTCAACAAATTCATTTGAACCTTATTAAAATGTCCAGCTCTATAGCAAAAAAAAAAAAGTGTGTGTATGTATATATGTATATATGTATATATATATATATATATATATATATATATTGTGTGTAACATTTAAACACAGTATCTACTTTTGATTAGAAAACAATGAAAGCGGTATCTGACAAAAAAAAAGATATTTTGCTTGAAGCAAACAATGACACTTTAGTAAGTTAACATTTGTTTTAACTGTAAGGGATTTTTTTCTGCTATCATCAAAAGTGCAATATTAAAACGTGAATGTTCATTATAATAAGCAGTAAATAGTCATATTTCAGAAACACCAGCTTGTAGCTTGTTATTGAAGATGCAGGACAGTCACCTAGTAGTGCGTTACAATAGTCCAGTCTAGACGTCATGAATGCATCAAATAACTTTACTGCATCTGAAACAGGTTACATTTTCCATAATAGTTATTCTTCTTGTATTTTAAATACGAAATGATGTTACATGTACTTTATAACTCTCCAACTCTGGAGCCAAACAATAAAATACAAACCAAAATCACTCATCGTAACTTCTCTGGGTGTAATTAGAAAATATTTCTCAATTGAATGCTGCTTTTAAATTCTCTAACGTGAAGATAAACATGGCAGATTTTGTGTTTTCTTTTTTAAAGGAGCTAGTGTTTTTATTTATAATTATATGGTAGTTGTGATAAAAGCTGTTAATGAAATACGCAAGTTTCCTGTTGCAAGTATGTCCTTTTCTTCTATATAACACTTGTATTGTGTTAGCTTTATTAAGAAAGACACCACACATTTGTATTGTATACGTTTTATTGAAAGTAGTTTATTAAGAAAGACACCACACATTTGTATTGTATACATTTTATTGAAAGTAGTTTATTAAGTAAAACACCATACTTGTTGTTTTAAAGCATTTATTAAGAAAAGGTTTATAACATGTACTAGCAAGAACATAGCTAGGAAACAAACATGTATTAGAAAGAGCTTTGCTAAAAAGAAAGAGCTTTGCTAAAAAGAATGACCAAGAGGAATTCAAATGTTACCGTCGAGTGTTCTGCAGTGGACGAGGCGTAGAGTGAAGCAGAGGAGAAGAATCCGGAGAAGAAAGAATGCGAAGATGTAGAGAGGTTATATAGGTACTTTCTTAGGGGATTTCCAAAACTCATGGTATCTCAGGACATTGGAATGCACCTGCTGGGTATAAAAGGCTGAAGTACGAAGAGGACATCAGATGCTGGTTCTGCAACAGCTTCTCCGGTGCCAGACGACCTGCCATGACGACCTGCCATTGAAGCCTTCGAACGACTAAGATAGCAATTTATTTTCTTTTATATTTCTTTATTTTATATAGTAGTATTTGTATGTAAAATATATAACCTATAGACAATAAAATTATACTTTATTATAACCAAGAAGCCTGCCTGCCAAGAGACTCTGATTGATAGACTTGAACTGAACAGACCACGGAGGAGTCTTCTGAAGCCTATGGTGTGAGTATGAAAATTACTTATACGATAGGGCAGATTCGACTATCTTTACCTAACCTGAGAATAAACAAAATAAGGTAGAAGGTGTAGGAAATTGAGCACCGCAAAACATGGCGCCCAACGTGTTGGGGGGGCATATTGACCATTGATTTCTGGCCAGGATCAATGATCACTTGCTCAACTCAGCTAATACGATTTAGGCACGAAAATATAGAGTTTAATAGGTAGGGAAAACCTATAGGAAACTCGACAACTAAAAATAATTCAAAACGAGTTATTTATACGACCCAGAAAGGGTTGTGTGCGCGCACAAAACTAAAAATCTCTGAAGGGAAAGCGCTTCCTGAGATTAGCTAAGTTTTTGTGAAACTTAGAAGGGGCTATAAAACTGTCAAGTGGGGGACGCTCCACTAAATGATGGTGAAGCCCCGAAACATACAAGTATGCAGGACGAAAGATTCTTAAATACGCGTATGTTAGAGAAGAGAGAGTCGGTTTAAAGAAGAAAAAACGATTTGAGATAATTTGGTAACCATCCAGAGACATTAAAAACTGTAAAGTTTTAGAAAGATGAGATAGTGATTCTCAAATTTAAGTATATTGAATTTTTATTCAAAAGGAACTAACATAGTAATAATAGAGTATGTAATACAGTACTAAGAAAGTAGGTAAAAATGGAAAGTAGTAAAAAAGAAGATAAAGAAACAATTAGCTTAAAAAATGAAGAAGAAAATCGTTCAGAAAAACAAGAGGTTAAGAATAGTAATAGAGAGAGCTTAATAATGCCAGAGCCAGGATCGGCAATTAGGCTGAATAAACAGGGATTAAAAATTGGCAAAATTGAATTTATAATGTATGATGGTTTAATAGAAGAAACTAGAGGAGGAATTTTGGTTATTGAAAAAGAACCCGTACAGATAAGTGCCGTTTCTAGACTGCTAGAAGAACAGGCGTAAAGAGAGATAGAAAATACACAAAAATAGTTAGGTATGCAGAGTCCAGGATCCTTTAGAATTACGACTGGATCGCCTTACTGGAATTTTGTAGTGCATGCCGTAATGACAGACTGCATGGCGAAGTTGCGTACTATAAAATACTCAAAATTAAAAGATAAAACAATAATGTAGTCCTTGATTGAAACTGCAATCAGTAGAGAGGTTAAAATAATACATTTAACCTTAATAAGGATAGGACAGTTTAGACATTTTGGAATAGCAGTGATAAAGGAATGCTAACTAGAAAAAATAAGTAGACTAGAAAGGCATTGGATAAATTAAGCCTGTTAATGAACAACAAGAATAGAGAAAACTAAAAACAATCTTACAATGAGAGAAAGGGAGTAATAAAAACCACTGAACGGCAGTTTCTGCCACAGAGAGATAGAAGGGAGCTCCGAAAAACCAGTAAGAAATAGAAATGAGTAGTAAAGAAGAAAAGAAAAAGACTCTTATTAGTCAACACTAACTAAAGAAAGTAAAAGTAGTGAAATAGAGTTAGAAATATGATAAGATACAAGACTACATGAGAAAAAAAGGAGGTGGATTGCAATTAAGAAGAGTGACCAAACAAATTTAAAGTGAATAGAAATAGAAATTAAAGTAACTAAGTATAAAGATCCCACTAGCAATAAGAAAGGAAGAGATTTAAGAGGAAAATGAGTTAGGAAGATTGTTCCTGAAAATAATTTAACTTACAGGCAAATGCGAACAGCAAGCCAGTCACCTTATGCCACTAAGATAAGCGAGGTAAAATGAATGGTTAAAAATAGGAAAACAAATTATATGCCAAAAGGGTTTGAATTTAACAGAAAATAATTAGAGAGATGGAAAAGAGATAAAAAAGCTTAAACGTAGAACTAAAGCAAATAAGGAGGAAGTTGAATACTGTGAGGGGTCGGCAGGCTATAGCAAAACTAGAAATCAGGGACTTCAGAGAGTTGTGAGAGCGAAGAGACAGACCAAGAACGGGAAAAAGAGAGAGGTCCTTTTACACTTGCCACTGGAATGTGGGAGACTCCAGCGAAGCGATTAGAATTTACAACTCCAACACAGAGTAGAGAGGAGCAAAATGATATACAGGCAAAGTTATTAGAACTTCAGTTAACGGAGGCAGTTAGAAAGCAAATAGGATCTAAAAAGGCTGGAGAAGATCATAATGCTTATACAGATCGGATTATAAAAGCGGCAGAGAATGCAAATTTAGGTTGTGGAGCTATAACTCGCTTAGTCCATACATGTACAGGTCATGCAATTTCAGCAATAGCTATAGAGAGGGTGAGGAATTTAACCGTAACAGAGGACAAATATACGCAGTGGAAGGAAATGTTAATAAACGCGTCCAAAGATCAAATTCCAGTGTTAAGTGTATGGTTATCATAGAAGAAGAGATACCTATGACAGATAAAGTAAGGTTATTAAGAGATGTAGGATGAAATATTCCAGGCGGATATAAGTTAATAGCAATTTTAAAATACTGTAACTAAGAAATAAATAGAAGAGAGACTAGCTAAATTGATGTGAGTTCTCACCATGTAAGAATAGTGAAAAGAAGAATCCCGAAATATGCGTAGGCAAAAACAACAAAAAGTTAATCTGTTGCAAAAGCAGAATACAAAAGTGAGTGAAGGAAAAACATAATACTCATTTTCAAATTAGAGAGAAAAAAATTGAGGTGAGAAAAATAATACAAGAATAGGAAAAAAATATATAGGAAGTAATCTTGGAAAAATCAAGTTATATTCCAGAAAATAGATGGAGAAAAATTACTCTAGAAGAAAGAAACCATGTGATTCAAAAAGAGTAAAACAGAAAAATCAAGTTTAATGTGTGTTCAGGTAGTAGATTTCTCATCTTAGACAGAACAACAACAGTTGTCTAGAAAGATAAGCAGTCAAATGTGGGGTATGAAACAGGAGTAATAGAAAAAAATTTAGTACCACAACGAAGGACACTTGGCCTGTTAAAGCGGAACATTTGTGACCAGAGAATAATAGAATGTGAAGAACATTTATTTGTTGATTTAGAAGGAGAGTATTTTTGGATACAGGAGCAGATGTGACCACTATAACAGAGCCAATACAATTTACAGATAGTATTTTAATTCAAGCTTATAATAGAAATATAGAAAAGAAACAAATAGGAGATAAATTCGGCATTACGAATTAAAAGGAATAGAAAACTTATTAGCTGCTAGAGATCTAAAAAAGATCTTGAGATTTAAAAAAAAAAAAAACGTAGATATCGAACACGAATTAAATAGAATATGAAACAAAATGATAGGATCAGAAGAAGCGAAAAATGAATTAATACAATTCTTGGGAAAAGCTCCGTATAGAAAATATAAAAATGATTGTGGAAAAGTAAGTGATAAATATGCACATGAAATAATAGGTGGAATACATAAGCTTCAAAGGCAATATCCAATAAATTAAAATGGCCAAAGAAGAATTAAATCAAACAATAGAAGAGCTAGTAGAACAGGGAGTGCTTAAAGAAGTTAAGTCTGCGATAAAAAATAGTCCCATACAATTAGTACCAAAACTAGACAAAACGTACTAGTTACAAATCGTAAAGCATTGAACAGAGTAATGAACCAGATAGACGTTATGTAAGTAATGCTAGAGACACAGTTAAAAGGTTATAAATGAAAGATTTCTAACTAAAGCTAGATTTAGCGAATGGCTTTTGGTCTATTCCATTAACAGAAAAGAATCAGAAAAAAAAAAAAATGTTTTTACTTTAAGTAATACACATTATGTTTTTAAACAATTGCAACAAACTTAGTAATATGTAAACCGTAATGAAGTTACTAAACTATTCATAAGGAAATACTAAAGCAATTAGAGATTTATGGTGGTGATATATTAATCATTGATAACAATGGAAAAACTTGTAAAAACTGTAAAGAAAGTGGTGAATCGCCAAGCGGAGGCAGGATTGAAACCGAACATTAAGAAAGTAATGACAAATAAGGGTGAATTTTTAGGATTTTGGATATCAGCAGAGAATAGAGAAATTACACAAAGAATAAAAAAGTGAAGTACAAATCTAAAAACTTTAGAAAGGGTTAAAAAAGTACAACAAATGATGGGACTCATGAATTATGTAAGGGATATAGTTCTTAAGCTTAGTAAAAAGCTTAACCAATATGCTACAATGAAAGGTAGTAAATTAGGTTGGACTGAAAAAGCAGAGAAAATGCTACAAAACTTAAAAGACGCAATTCTAAGTTTAGGTCAAGGAAGAAAGGATGAAATTATGAGAAGGCTTAAAAAGTAAACTCAGATTGCGATTTAACTGGTTATCATTTAATAACAAAAAATGAAAGAAGTAATTACAAATACTAATTTGTAAAAAATGTGAAAGCTGGAAAAATCCAGAGAAAATTTTTTACCTATCAAGAAGAAACTAGCAGCAATTAGTAAGAGATATGCATAATGTTAAGATCTAGCACAAGGACAGAAGATATTAATTAACATAGATGAAGCAATAACGGGACATTTAATGAAAAATAAAAGATCCGAAAGCCCAGAATTTGAGATGACAGTGATTGGTTAGGTTCAAACTATAAAATAAAATAGAGGTAGAGAAAAATGTCAGAAAATGAAAGTAAACGTGTTTAAAGGAATAACAGTGTACACAGATGGGTCAAAAACTCTCGTGGACGCTAATATAGCTCATTGGACATTTATCATACAAGTAAAGAAAGGAGAAGAGATAAGAGACGAAAGCTGTGTTCTCGGAATAACTCAAATTGCAGAGGTAATAGCTTTATTAAAAGCTTGTGTAAGATTAAAATAAGCTAATAAAAGCTTAAGTTATTCTTATAAAATATAGCAAATATGTTAAAACAAGAATAAATGAGAACGTAGACATATAGGGAAAATTTAGTGGAAAACCTGTTGAACATAGTGAACTAGAAGGAAATTTATGATCTAATAAGAGAGTTAGATCCGATAGTTATTCATCAAACTATACATTCCTCAGATGACACAGAAGTAGCTCAAGGAAACTGAGAGGTAGACAAGTTAGCAACATTAAGAAGAATAATTGTAGTCAGAGAAAACAAGAATAACACTGTTTAGAAAATACATATACATGAAAAATACATGAAAAGTCCCAGTGTAAACCTAAATAGGTAAAGTTTTATCTGACAATTATATAACTATTGCCTATTAGAGGAACAATATAGACAAATAGGACTAAAATGTAAAAATTGTATGCAAAAAAGATACAATGGAGCTATAAGAAATGACTATGGTAAAATTACACCAGAAAGAGTTAGTCAAGAATGGTCATTAGATATAGCTGGACCTTTAAATCCTAAATCAAGGTCAGGAAATAAATTCATGCTGATAGCAGTACATGAGTCGGATTTGGGCAAAATCAGCATTAGAAGAATACACAACTAGTTGGTTTAGACCTCAATCGTGTAAATGTAATTACGCTAGTTCATTCAAAGGGAGTTAGAAGATTAGCTTTCAGAGAAACATATAGTTTTATATAAAGCTTTATGCTGTACTCCTGAATTAAATTAAATCGCAGTATGCAAGTGAAGTATATAATTATACTTATTATAGATCAAATCACAATTATGTGAGATGGAATGAATATATGGACGAAGCCTTGTATTACAGTAACTTAGAAAATCAAAGAAAGAAAAACAATAAAGTGTCAAGTTAGAGATAATGTCTAATAATAATAAAGTTAGACAATAAGAAGTCAGCTTATCCTTTTTAGGAGTTTAACACTAAAAATGGATAAGATAGTGAGAAGAGTAGGATAACAATCAAACAATAGTGCCATCTGAAAATGGACTTTGGAGTAAAAGAAATGTAATTTTAACTAAGTAAATTCTTGGAAAAGAAATCCAAGAGAAAGAAAAATAACCCTGTTTCTAGAGTGCAATGTAAATGCAGTGAATTGCATAAAGAGAAACAGAGCAGCTTTACTCTAGTGTACAAATGTAAAAGACAGAAATTAGTAAGTTAAGGAAGCAATAATAGTATGTCTCTGGATGGACCAAAGTTAAGAGAAACTATGTTTAGTGAAGAATGAAGAATAGAATTCAACACTAAACTAGAGTCTGAGTATATGGCAGGGCAAGAAAAAGAGGCAGTGAGCGAACAACGAATATTTACTGGCAGTGGTCTGGTCGTCTGGCACCGTAAGTATACAATTCATCAATTATATAATGAATTGGAAATAACCCCCAAAGAAGGGGAACAAATAATAGAATGTTTTGAGTGTTGATCAGACTTTTAGAAGGGGAAGAAAGCCCAGTCAATAGAGAAAAGTCTTCTAAGACACAAAACAACTTCAGAGTTGAAGCTTCAGATCCAGAAGCAAGTGCTGGAATGTGAGGAAACGAATGATTAACGACTAAGGGAGATTCCAGAGCACTCCATTTTCTGTTGTATGATACAAGATAACGGGAACTGAAACAAAATGGACGAGCAGAGGGAAATATAGCAGAATAGTGTGAAAATGGAAAAAGGTCTGCTTAAGAAAACCAAACTTTGTAGTAACAATGATAACTATAGCTATACTTATAGTATTTTGGAATTTGGCAAAAAGCAGAACAAATTTGACTGTAATGGATCAAGATACATGGATAAGGTACCACTTACCCAGACTATGAAATTGACAACCTTAGTGATAAACAAAGAAATTCACTTGAAAAGTCAGAAAAAGAAGGGGTTAACATAGAACATCATAAAATGTTACCCTTAGATGAATAATAGCAAGAAAAGATAAATGAAAAACATTAGAGTGTAAAGAGCTGTTTACAAACGAAAATATATACATTATATGAAAGTTTGCAAAAGTTAAGAAATCCATTTCCCGGTCTAGGAGGGTATGGCCAATCCATTAGGGAAGTTGAAATAGCTCTAGGACAAGTTAAGCATTTTAAAAGAGAAAATAACCTTTTATCAAATCAGTATTATAATAGATAAATACTGGTAAGAGTGCCCTGACAATAGTTTTAATAAATGAACCAAGACTAGATATTGATTGGAAATTACATGTGATGTGGCATTTTAAAGTACTAGAAATATTAAATAAGAGATTTAAAAACCAAGCTTGCACGGTCAGAGAGATATATTAGATCAGCTGTATATGGGCAGGGCAGTGAAGAGGTGATGAGAGTTATAATCACAGAGCAGGAATAAGGGCAAAAGTCAAAGGCAGTTATTGGATAATATTCTCAGATGGAGATGGAGTTAAAAGTCAAGGAGTAAAAATTTAAACAATGTTAAAGCAACCACTGTTGTGGAGAAATCTGATAACGAAGAATAACACGATGACTGATCAGATGATAATACAGTTTAGGCTGTTTGATTTACTGCAAGAAGTAGCAATGAGTGAGTATGGAAAGATAATTCCAATTAAAATTAAGGATCCAATAAAATGATCCACAGTAGGAAATTATCGAGCTAGAGTACAGTATGATAACAAGAAGTTAGGGAAGGAATATCCAATACCTATAGTTTGAATAAGAGATGAGAACGATAAACAAATAAATACATGGGTAATTCCTGAAGAGATTCCAGAATCCTATAGGAAAGAAGATGAGCCAAATATGGCTTCTAAATTGATAAGAAGTTTCAGAGGTGATTTGGACATAACAAAGGATTAGTTCATCTGAAACTATTTTGGATGGTGAGATATTGTTATGATATAAAAGAAACTGGAATTGTGTGATGGGCAAACAAAAGATAGTAACAGAAATAATATGAATCAGGGAATTAGTAGGTTGCTATCCAAGACCATTAACACTGATAAGGCGATATATGCAGATGCTAGCCCACATTTCATATATTTCATAGTGGCTAAAAAACATTATTTTAAAGAAAGTAGTAACCCAGAGAAAACTAAAGGTACAGAAGGGGAATTGAAGAGAGTAAGGTCTCTAAAAGTAAAAAATACAAATACGAAGAAAATGGAACTTTTTATTTCTTGGAGGAATGTCAAAAAGGTACCTATAGAAATTTGAAGTGGATCATGAGTAATTTTCATGTGATATTAATCACAATAATTGGACTGTTGGTTTTAATCATTTTGGAGAAAACTGATAAGAATGATTTGTTTCAGAATCTGTAGGATAATGAAAAAGTGTAAAAAGGGTGTAAAATAACCCCGACACTAATTTACATTCAACTATTCATGCACCTGATAAAGTGGGTGTTGTCAAACCTAGATCCTATAAGACCTCATACGTCTAGTAACATAAAGACAGAACACTTCAAGACTTAAGAACACACCAAGACTTAATTTGCCAACACGAAGAGAATATATGGCACATAGCAGAATGATGACTGCAGAGTCTGTCTTTGAACGACTTGATCATTTCGACCAAATGGTAATTATATATTTATTCTGTCTAAGAAAGAATAATGCTGTTCATTAGCAACAACTGAACATTGTAACTAAGAATAAAAGAAATAAGTAAAGTATGTATAGCGATACTTTGAATTGTAATATATTTTATAGGAGTTTAAAAGAACTGCAAGGTCAACTGTTGTCACGAAATCCGAACTACTGTATTGCTGTTAGAGAAGATGAATGCATGTGTTATCATCAGATGTTATTTATTCAGAAAACTAGATTTTTTATGGGAGATCTGTGTAAAAATTGCTTTAAAAGATGTAAAGTGATAGCCTGGTTTAATGATGATGGTGTAACAATGGAATACTGGGTAAGATCACACGAGTTGATCACATGCCTGAGTACAGATGTATTTAAACAATGCAAGAGTAAACTGAAGTTGCTCCACCCAGAGGCCAGATACTGATACAATGACTTAAGTGCTCACAAAAGTTGGCTAAATGATGACTTGCTTTTAGCGCATGAGTTGCATGGCAAGTACACTAATGATGTTAACAGAGTAGTGAAATTTGATGAAGTGTTTATTTCATAGATGAAAACATTGAGGGAGTTGCTGGAGATGAAAGAACAGCCACCCTAGACACAAACGTCTCGACAGAGCTTCAAAATGACATAGACGGCCACTGGGACGGTATTTATACCTAGATCCAGAATTCCATTGGTTGACATTTGTAAAACATGTCTGATTAATGGAAGGAGCCGCACGTTTATATGTGAAGACTCTAAGGGACAATTGATTGGAGCATGTTATCATGAAATTACTGATGGGAAATTGATGAGACAAAAATTTGGGCAATATTAAAACAAAACATAAAAATTTGGCCAACTGGTGATATTGTGAGTGGGAAAAAAAAAAAATAGAAAGTAAAATTATATGGCCTAAGAACAAATGACCCTGGGTGGATCAATATATGAACACATTCCAAATGAACGTTGTTACGGAGTCAAGACAAGTGTATACTAGACTAAGCAAATGTGTCAAGAATAAGAAATGTTACATGCCATACATGGGTTTCAAGATGCAGAACAAACTTGCAAGACTGGGGTGTTAATGAAATACGCAAGTTTCCTGTTGCAAGTATGTCCTTTTCTTCTATATAACACTTGTATTGTGTTAGCTTTATTAAGAAAGACACCACACATTTGTATTGTATACGTTTTATTGAGAGTGGTTTATTAAGAAAGACACCACACATTTGTATTGTATACGTTTTATTGAAAGTAGTTTATTAAGAAAGACACCACACATTTGTATTGTATACATTTTATTGAAAGTAGTTTATTAAGTAAAACACCATACTTGTTGTTTTAAAGCATTTATTAAGAAAAGGTTTATAACATGTACTAGCAAGAACATAGCTAGGAAACAAACATGTATTAGAAAGAGCTTTGCTAAAAAGAATGACCAAGAGGAATTCAAATGTTACCGTCGAGTGTTCTGCAGTGGACGAGGCGTAGAGTGAAGCAGAGGAGAAGAATCCGGAGAAGAAAGAATGCGAAGATGTAGAGAGGTTATATAGGTACTTTCTTAGGGGATTTCCAAAACTCATGGTATCTCAGGACATTGGAATGCACCTGCTGGGTATAAAAGGCTGAAGTACGAAGAGGACATCAGATGCTGGTTCTGCAACAGCTTCTCCGGTGCCAGACGACCTGCCATGACGACCTGCCATTGAAGCCTTCGAACGACTAAGATAGCAATTTATTTTCTTTTATATTTCTTTATTTTATATAGTAGTATTTGTATGTAAAATATATAACCTATAGACAATAAAATTATACTTTATTATAACCAAGAAGCCTGCCTGCCAAAAGACTCTGATTGATAGACTTGAACTGAACAGACCACGGAGGAGTCTTCTGAAGCCTATGGTGTGAGTATGAAAATTACTTATACGATAGGGCAGATTCGACTATCTTTACCTAACCTGAGAATAAACAAAATAAGGTAGAAGGTGTAGGAAATTGAGCACCGCAAAACAAAGCACAGCAATATATATGTTACAAATTATTGGTTTTAATTATGGCTACAATTAATGGCTAAAATTAGAAAGAAATGTGTTTAATAGAGTCAGATCATCAGCAGTATTTGTCTCAATGAGTCTGGTCTTCATTTACCATTGGCTACTTGGTGAAAAAGATGCCAATAAGCCACAGATTTTAAATGTACAATCTTTATGTTGTTTTACATTCCATTTAATGTGAAATAGTTTATTGTCAAATAGTTAGTTTTTTTTTATTAATTGGCAGCACTAGTCTAAGTGTTTTGATGTCTGTTGCTTTGTGCCATTAAACTGCTGTTAATTTTCATTTTTCTTATTTGACCTCAGACCTGATGGCACTGAAAGAGGAGAGTCAAGAACTCAATGAAACAGAAGAGAAAGATCAAAATGAGGAACATGATTTCAAAACTGAAGAAAAATCAGTTAGTTGCTCACAGAATAAAAAGACTTCCTCACCAGAAATAAATAAGAAACCACACACTACAAACCTTAATTCTAACATGAGAATTCAGACTGGAGAGAGACCTTACAGCTGCCAACAGTGTGGGAAGAGTTTTACAAAGAAAAATAACTTTACTGTCCACATGAGAGTTCACACTGGAGAGAAACCTTTCATCTGCAAATTTTGTGGGAAGAGTTTTACACAGAAACATTACCTTACTGTCCACATGAGAGTTCACACTGGAGAAAAGCCTTTCATCTGCAAACTGTGTGAGAAGAGTTTCACATGTAATAGAAAACTTAAGACTCACATGAGAAGTCACTCTGAAGAGAATCCATTCCAGTGTGATCAATGTGGAAAGAGTTTTACTCTGAAATGTAATCTATATTGCCACATGAGAATTCACACTGGAGAGAAACCTTACTCCTGCAAACTGTGTGGGAAGAGTTTCTCACGAAGTGGAGTTCTTAAGACTCACATGAAAATTCACACTGGAGAAAAGCCTTTTACCTGCCCTCAGTGTGGAAAGAGTTTCAAGTATAAAGTAAGTCTTAAGATTCACTTGAGCATTCACACTGGAGAGAAACCTTACACCTGTGAACAGTGTGGAAAGAGTTTCACACATAAAGTAAACCTTAAGGTTCACATGACAGTTCACACTGGAGAGAAACCGTACAAGTGTGTTCAGTGTGAGAAGAGTTTCACACGTCAAAGCAGCCTGATAAATCATGTGCAAACTCATTCTGGAAAGAAACTGACGTTTTCTTCAATGCAAGAAGAGGTTTAGAAAATTAGCCATTTCTACAATAATCTACACATGCCTTTGAAATACATACAATTGTAGTACTAAAGTACCAAAATTAATATCAAAATTACTAAAACATTGTTTAAGAGTGTACTGAGAAAAAAGGTGTGTGAAATCTAGTCAGTGTTCACACCGGAACTGAATGTGGATTACATCTGGTCACCTTCATGCATCCTTCATATCTTTTTGTTTCACCACAAGGCTTTTTTGTTTTGTTTGTGTACTTCTGAGGCCATACCAGACCAAATCTTCAAATTGTGACTATGTAGAGCAGTGTTTCTCAACTCCAGTCCTCGGGACCCACTGCTCTGCACATTTTGTATGTTTCTGAGTCTGACACACTCAGTTCAGTTCATGAATCTTTCTACTAATGAGCTGATGATCAAAATCAGGTGCCTTAAATGAGGAAGACATACAAAATGTGCAGAGCAGTGGGTCCCGAGGACTGGAGTTGAGAAACACTGATGTAGAGTATGTCACTCAATTCCATGTGTTGATCTCTCTGAATCAAAATATTACTAATTATAATAATACAGCATTTTTTCTGTTGCTAAATTACACAATTCGGTCATTTTTAACAATACACTGCTCACACAGTGAGTAAAACTATTCAAAAATAGCTGTACAGACAGTTCAGGGAGCCATTGTTGATCAGGAAGCTCAGAAAGCCATGGCAGATCATGGAGCTCAGGAAGCCATGGTGGATCAGACAGTTCAGGAAGCCATTGTGGATCATGGAGTTTGGAAAGCGGTGGCGGAGCGGCCCGGCCCCTACGGCCGGAGTTATAGCCTGGGGGTCATTAAGAAAACATACTACACAACAAATTAAATATTTACATTAAATTCTAACAAATGACAAATGTTACAGCCACACAATACATTATGTTTATAAAATATCTATACATTCCTACATGTAAATTATTGCATACAACACCACCATATACAGTTGATCAAAATAATAGCAATGTGACTAAAAAAGTGAGTAAAGTTCAAAATCATTATAACTTTTATTTTAGAACACTGCCAATTCTATTCTAAATCAAAACAGGAAGAAAAAATGATCAAATTTGTTATTACTTTACTGAAAATGGAGAAAAATAAACATTAAGCTGTTCAAAATAGTAGTGTCTGCATTTTATTTTACAAAGTCAAACATTTACTGTATAAACTGAAAACATGTTGTAGATTTAGCTTTCTTGTGAATCACTGAACTTATATTTAGTTGTATAACCAGAACTGCTTCACAGCTATGTTGCACAGAGTCAGAGTTGCACAGAAACTTCTGGCACCTGTGAACAGGTATTCCAGCCCAGAACGAGACAGTCGCTGCGTTCGAAACCGCATACTTCCTTACTATATAGGAGGCAAAAAGCAGGAGGCGAGCAAAAAGTATGTTTGAATGTTCAGTATTCATAAAAGAGTATGCGAGAATTAGTAGGCGAGTGCACTAATTCTCACAAGGTTCGGACGAACGTATACTTAAAGTGCGTTCGAATATGCCTACTTACCTGCTATATAGTAGGAAAAAAGAGTACGTGAAGAAAGAAGTACGTTCGAAACCTCAGTATTCATAAAAGAGTAGGCGAGAAATCCCCGGATGTCCTACTGCTTCAGCCCAGATTCTGAAGTGTTCATCTGATGCACATCATCGAACGTGATTGGGAACCACAACGAGGGTGTTAACAAATGTATTACAAACCAAAACACGGTTCCCTGTCTCAAAATCGTATTTGTTGAACTGTATTGTAATCTGCTGATCAGCATAAGGTGTCAAGGCGTTAGACAGTAACGTTAAGGTATATTTGTGATTTCGCTGTAAAACACGTTTTATTACATATAGTGACCATAGACATCTTAAAGATGATTACTAAATGTCTATTTAACAACTGACAGGAACATGTTGTAAGAGAATTAAATAAGCACATCACATGACAACACCAAACAGAGATCTAAATGAGTGATGGACGTTATGTGAGTTTATGTGGAGTTCACTGCTGTCAACACTGCTTTAGATGAATGTAATGTAAATAAACACATGTACATATGTTTAGTTACTATGAGTTATCTATTTCATTTGTCTACTGTTGATAAATTCAGGAGCATTTGTATTGGATAAAAATCCAATTAACACAACAGCTACCTCACAAATATTGTCTGGTGGAGCAGGACCTGAAAGGAAAGGTGACAGCAGCATTTGTGGGGAAAAAAGTAAAATCTGAAACTTAATATAAAGTTGGGTAATTTTGTTACTTCTAATACAGAGATCTAATGACATTGTGCTGTTAAAATGATAGCATTTGTATTGTATTTGTGCATCTTGGTATGATCAGAAATGTATGCAGACTGGTTTGTGCAGTGAGAAAAGAGAAATCAACAGCAGCATCCTGGAAATGGTCAAGTGCCATCGATGAGACCCTCCATCACTCCACCTGCCCTTTGTCTCATCTGGACCAGATGTTGCTGCTGTATCTTCATCCTCAGAGACCAAAGAGACAGCGAGAGCGTCTAGAGAAAGACTATAATACCAATATGTCTGAATAATGCTTTGTTCCATGTGTCTTTATTTATGTTCATGGTTATTTTTTATATTTTTTTACTCATTTATCCATGTTGCTGTCAGTAAATAGAATATTACTGTTTTATAAATATATGCATTAATTAATTACTTGATTGGAAAAAAAAACATGCTTGTTTTACTAAAACTATAATTAATTGTAGGTCAGCATTTATCTTTATTATTGATCAGTGCATTCTAAGGTAATGCAACCCAAAATGAACCCAAAATGTATCCGTTATACTGCAATCAGGGACAGCTGTTTCTTCAACATGACCATAAAATGAACAAATTTCATCAACATCAAAATATTTATAGAAAGATTAATTGAACCTGTCGCTCCTATGTTTTAAATTGTTGCGCCTGTTATAACGTCATTTGTCACATGACAACGTCAACATGGTGTAAGACGTGCAGATCACATCCATTGAGTATACTTATTGAGTATGCGGTTTCGAACGCAGCCAGCCCCTTCAACCGAAGTAATGCTGCCCATGATGACAATCACTTCCGCTTCCTCAATTTTAAACTGAATCACTGCGTCCGAAATCGCATACTACTTAAGTAGGTACTACATTTAAATTCAAACGTACTACCCGACCGTTAAAACAGTATGTTCTATATAGTATGAATGTGGGTAGTATGAATGGAATTCGGACATACTACATCCGCCATATTGATGTTGTCACGTGTCATGCGTCGTCACAACAGCGTGAAAATTTAAAGAGACCGCTCCACTGCACGAACACTGGCACCGGCAATGTTCAGCGTTTTAATGTTGATTGGACAGACAGCTCAGAGAAGCCGTCGGTCAGCTGCTCGCAGATCACGCCTTAGTAGACAGCTTGTAGATTTTTTATCAAATAACGTAAGTATAATTACTTATTTAGCTAGCAAATTTTACCTCAGAATAAAAAAAACACCTCTGTGAACACCAAAGTAATTGACAGACAAAGCAGTTTATTGTTATGAATGAATACACAGGACAACAAATTCATTTAGAATATATACACACTTATAAGGGTGTATATATTCATTCAAATTTATTCATTGAGTCTTGTTGCTTCAATGTGTGTGTGTATTTATAAGAATACAATATATACATAGTTAAAATGAATATATTATACATGGATACACAAATAATATATACATATTCTAAACAAAGATGGTGAGCTGTGTGTGTGTGTATATAAATAAATGGATAAATACAATATATACATAGTTAAAATGAATATATTATACATGGATACACAAATAATATATACATATTCTAAAAAAAAAACAAAGATGGTGAGCTGTGTGTGTGTGTATATAAATAAATGGATAAATACAATATATACATAGATAAAATGAATATATTATGAATAGATAAACAAATATATACATGTTCAGTGAGCCCTACAACCTACTGCCGCCTGAATGCTGCTGTGCCAGTTCTTCAATTATATTTTCAAGAGGAATCTGACCTTTGTCCCAGCCTGCGGCTTTCACGACGGTCCATCACGTCCCTCATTGCTGCCTTGAGGTCAGATTTTGACCATGGCTGGGAAACTGACATTGAGGTGCTGGTGTTTTTGTACTGGCTGGCCCACGCAGCATCATATAGGGTGGTGTCAATGGCTTTTGACATTCCAAAGTCCACGGTGCATGACATTGTGCACAAAATTAGCAGGGCGGTCACCTGTATTTTGAAGAGGGTGATCACTTTCCCGAACCCGGATGATCTGGAGGAAGTGGGGGCAGGTTTTGCCCAGCTGGCTGGGTCTCCAGCTTTCTGCACAGTAGCTGGTGCAATAGACGGATGCCACATCCGGATCAAAGCACCAGCAGGTGACGCCCCATGCTACTTTAATAGGAAGCTGTTCCACTCTGTACAGCTGCAGGCCATCACCGACCACAAGGGGAAGTTTATTGATATCTTTGTTGGGTATCCTGGGTCGGTGCATGATGCCACCATGGTGCTTAAGAACAGCCCTGTTTACACTGGCCGCTTATATCCACCTGCAGGGAAATGCATCCTCGGAGATGGTGGGTATCCCTGTTTGAGCGCGCCCATCTGCCTCATCACCCCGTACAGAGAGCCTGTACAGAATCCTGTTCAGGCTCGCTTCAATGTCAAGCATGCTCGAGCACGCAACATAGTTGAAAGAGCCTTCGGGATGCTGAAGACACGCTGGAGGTCCATCTTTTTCAAGGCCCTGGAAGTGAGCCCTGCATTTGTGCCAGAAGTTGTTGCTTGCTGTGCAGTGCTCCACAACCTCTGTCTTCAGAACGGGGACATTGTTGATGCAGATGTGGAGGATCCTGCCGATGACCCCCCTGAACCCCAAAACACAGAGGCTAGCACAGGAGAGGATGTGCGATGTACATATGATATAAATGTTAAAATCAGTAACTGTGTAATCGAACAGATGATGAACACTAATTGCAATGATTATGTGCTGTGATCAAACTTGTAAGACAATTATGTAGTGCTGTATGTTGTTTCAAGGCTGGCATCATCTGCGGTCCTCTGAGGGGTCGGCATCATCTCTTCTTCTGAATCCAGACTGAATCTTGTGTAAATCCTAGTTACCACGGGATGGAAATCCCGTGGCAGAAACAGAGAAACAAATAGAGAAATAATTAGCGTAGCTGCTGTTCCAACTTCCAACCAAACAAAAATGATGTGTTTAGCCCAAGCTGAAGAATATTAATGTGCATTTGATCAGATGTAACTGAAGTACAACGTTATGAGATACATTATGTGAATGCTTGGCTAAAGAGATGAGTCTTTAATCTAGATTTAAACATAGAGAGTGTGTCTGAACCCCGAACGTTATCAGGAAGGCTATTCCAGAGTTTGGGAGCCAAATGAGAAAAGGCTCTCCCTCCTTTAGTGGACTTTGCTATCCTAGGTACTACTAAAAGTCCAGAGTTTTGCGACCTTAGGGAGCGTGAGGTATTGTAGCGTAGTAGGAGACTAGTTAGGTATGCAGGAGCTAAACCATTAAGGGCCTTATAGGTAAGAAGTAGTATTTTGTAAGTGATACGGAACCTAATAGGTAGCCAGTGTAGAGACTGTAAAACTGGGGTAATATGATCATATTTTCTTGACCTGGTAAGGACTCTAGCAGCTGCATTTTGGACTACCTGTAGCTTATTTATTGAAGAAGCAGGACAACCACCTAGTAGTGCATTACAATAGTCCAGTCTAGACGTCATAAATGCATGAACTAAAAGACAGGTTGCTGTCTAATATAACACCCAGATTTTTGACTGTAGAGGAAATAACAGTACATCCGTCTAGTTGCAAGTTGCAGTTTAAGAGATTCTGTGTACTCTTTTTTGGTCCAATAAGTAATATCTCAGTCTTATCTGAATTTAACAGTAGAAAATTATTGGTCATCCAGTCTTTCACATTTTTAACACACTCTGTTAACTTTGCTAAGTTAGAAGTTTCATCTGGTCTTGTTGAAATATATAGTTGAGTGTCATCAGCATAACAATGGAAACTAATCCCATATTTCCTAATAATATTACAGATGGGTAACATGTAAATTGAAAATAGTAGTGGACCTAGGACAGATCCTTGTGGCACTCCATACTTTACTGGTGTTAGCTGCGATGACTCCCCATTTAAATACACAAAGTGATAGCGATCGGACAGGTATGATCTGAACCATCCTAAAGCCTGCCCTTGAATACCTGTATAGTTTTGTAATCGATCTATGAGTATTTCATGATCTATAGTGTCGAACGCAGCACTAAGATCAAGTAAAACTAGCAATGAGACGCAGCCTTGATCTGACGCAAGTAGCAAGTCGTTTGTGATTTTTACAAGTGCAGTTTCTGTGCTATGATGGGGCCTGAAACCTGAAATTCTTCAAAGATATTATTATTTTGCAAGAAGGAGCACAATTGAGCAGACACAACTTTTTCTAGAATTTTAGACATAAATGGAAGATTAGAAACGGGTCTGTAATTTGTCAGTTCACTAGGGTCTAGCTGTTGTTTCTTAATAAGAGGTTTAATAACCGCTAGTTTGAATGGTTTTGGGACATGACCTAGAGATAACGATGAGTTAACACTATTAAGAAGCGGTACTTCTGCTACAGGTAACAACTCTTATAGTAATTTAGTGGGTACAGGATCTAATAGGCATGTTGTTGGTTTAGATGTGGTGATAAGTTTATTTAAATCTTTCTGTTCTATAGTTGTAAAGCACTGGAGTTTTTCTTTGGGTGTAATGACTAATCAAGTCAAGTCAAGTCACCTTTATTTATATAGCGCCTTTTACAATACAGATTGTGTCAAAGCAACTGCACAGTATTTAAACAGCACAATAGTGTGTAAGTAACGCATTATTGTAACAATCAATTTTCAGTTAAAGGCAGTTCATCATTGAATTCAGGGATATCATCGTCAGTTCAGTTCAAATAGTATACGATATCGCTGGAAAGTGTCCCCAACTAAGCAAGCCAGAGGCGACAGCGGCAAGGAACCAAAACTCCACAGGTGACAGAAATGGAGAAAAAAACCTTGGGAGAAACCAGGCTCAGTCGGGGGACCAGTTCTCCTCTGGCCAGACCAAACAACAGTTTGTACCAATGTCTGATTGTAGAGAACTCATTAGGATCCTGTGGTGTAGTGCCGATAGCCGTCAAGGTTGGCGAGGTCTTTATTGATGATCCGCCTTGGAGCTCATCTGGTTGACATCCACGGCTATTGAAGTCATCTCTAGGTGGTGATCCATGATCTAAGCTGGGTACGGACTGGATCCGGGGGACTGGAGTGACCATCTGATCCGGATACAGGCTGGGTATGGAGGCTACGGTGACCTCGGAATAAGAATGAAACAGACTAATATTAGCGTAGATGCCATTCTTTTTACGATGCAACGAGTGCATCAGGTGTTATGGGAGGTGTTTTCGGTTCAGGTTGACCTAATTAATGCAGCCTAACAATCCTTTAACGGATTTGAATTATAGAAATGTGTTAATGATTTTATGTGTAAGCCAGGTTAAAGAGATGTGTCTTTAATCTAGATTTAAACTGACAGAGTGTGTCTGCCTCCCGAACAGTGTTAGGTAGATTGTTCCAGAGTTTAGGCGCGAGATAAGAAAATGATCTGCCGCCGGCAGTTGATTTTGATATTCTAGGTATTATCAAATTGCCAGAATTTTGAGAACGCAGCGGACGTGAAGGACTATAATACGATAGGAGCTCGTTCAAGTACTGAGGAGCTAAACCATTGAGGGCTTTATAAGTAATTAGCAAGATTTTAAAATCTATACGATGTTTAATAGGGAGCCAATGCAGTGCTGACAGAACCGGGCTAATATGGTCATACTTTCTGGTTCTAGTAAGAACTCTAGCTGCTGCATTTTGGACCAGCTGGAGTTTGTTTATTAAGCGTGCAGAACAACCACCCAATAAAGCATTACAATAATCTATCCTTGAGGTCATGAACGCATGAATTAATGTTTCAGCATTTGACATTGATAGCATAGTTCGTAATTTCGATATATTTTTAAGATGGAAAAATGCGGTTTTGCAGATGCTAGAAATGTGGCTTTCAAAGGAGAGATTGCTATCGAATAGGACGCCTAGGTTCCTAACTGATGACGACGAATTTACAGAGCAGCCATCTAGTATTAGACTGTGTTTTAGGTCATTACTTGTGGAGGTTTTATGTCCAATAATTAATACCTCTGTTTTTTCAGAATTTAACAGTAAGAAGTTATTCGCCATCCAGTTTTTAATATCAGCTATGCATTCTGTTAGTTTTTCGAATGGATATGTTTTGCCGGGCTGCGAAGAAATATAGAGCTGAGTATCATCAGCGTAATAATGAAAGCTAACACCATGTTTCCTGATGATATCTCCCAAGGGTAACATGTAAAGCGTAAAAAGTAATGGCCCTAGCACTGAGCCTTGAGGTACTCCATACTGCACTTGCGATCTAAATGATACCTCTTCATTTATTGCCACAAACTGATGACGGTCAGATAAGTACGATTTGAACCATGCCAGTGCACTACCACTAATGCCTACATAATTTTCAAGTCTATTTAAAAGAATGTTGTGGTCAATAGTATCAAATGCGGCACTAAGATCCAGTAGCACTAATAGAGAGATGCAACCACGATCGCTTGACAATAGCAGGTCATTTGTTACTCTAATTAGAGCAGTCTCAGTACTATGATATGGTCTAAAACCTGACTGGAAATCCTCGCAGATACCATTTTTCTCTAAGAAGAAACATAATTGTGAGGATACTACCTTTTCTAGTACCTTTGACAGAAAAGGGAGATTCGAAATTGGTCTGTAGTTAATTAATTCATAGGGGTCAAGTTGTGTTTTTTTAATGAGTGGCTTAATAACAGCTATTTTGAAGGTTTTGGGGACATATCCTAATGATAGTGACAAATTAATAATATTCAGAAGAGGATCTATGACTTCTGGAAGTACCTCCTTTAGTAGCTTAGATGGAATAGGGTCTAACATACATGTTGTGGGTTTAGATGATTTAACAAGTTTATACAATTCCTCCTCTCCTATAATAGAGAATGAATGGAATTGTTCCTCAGGAGATCTACAACGCACTATCTGATGCGATACTGTAGCGGGCGGCTGTATGGTTACAATTTGATCTCTAATAGTGTCTATCTTGGAGGTAAAGTACGTCATAAAGTCATTACTGCTGTGCTTTTGGGAAATGTCTAAACCTGTTGCTGCTATATTTTTAGTTAATTTAACCACAGTATTGAACAAATACCTAGGGTTATGTTTGTTTTCTTCTAAGAGAGATGAAAAGTAATCCGATCTGGCAGTTTTTAATGCTTTCCTATAAGATACATTACATTCACGCCAAGCAGTACGAAAAACCTCTAGTTTTGTTTTCCTCCAGCTGCGTTCCATTTTTCGTGCTTTTCTCTTTAGGGCGCGGGTATGATCATTATACCACGGTGTTACACTGTTTTTCTTAATCTTTTTTAGGCGCACTGGAGCAACTGTATCTAAAGTGCTAGAAAAGAGAGAGTCCATAGTTTCCATTACATCATCAAGTTTTACTGAGCTATTGGATATGCTGAGGAATTCAGATAAGTCAGGAAGATTACTTACAACGCAGTCTTTTGTAGTAGAAGTGATGGTTCTACAGTATTTGTAGCAAGGAATTGAATTAACAGTTTTAGCTATCTGGATTATACAAGAGACTAGATAATGATCTGAGATATCATCGCTTTGCTGCAGAATTTCAACGCCATTAACATCAATTCCATGTGACAGTATTAAATCTAGAGTATGATTTCGGCAATGAGTAGGACCTGACACGTGTTGTTTAACCCCAATCGAGTTCAAAATATCTATAAATGCTGTTCCTAATGCATCTTTTTCATTATCAACATGGATGTTAAAATCACCCACTATTAAGACTTTATCTGCGGCCAGCACTAATTCGGATAGAAAATCAGCAAATTCTTTAATAAAGTCTGTATGGTGCCCTGGTGGCCTGTATACAGTAGCTAACACAAACGTCACAGGGGATTTATCATTAGTACTTGTTTCTCTGGATAATGCTATATGAAGCACCATAACTTCAAACGAGTTATAATTGATGCCCGTTCTCTGAGAGACATTGAGAATACTGCTATAAATAGTAGAAACACCTCCTCCTTTACCTTTTAGACGCGGTTCATGTTTATAACAGTAATCTTGGGGGGTGGACTCATTTAAAATAATGTAATCGTCTGGTTTTAGCCAGGTTTCTAGGTTATGATCAGTGATCATATCATTTACAAAAAGTGCTTTCGTAGAAAGGGACCTGATATTCAATAAGCCAAGCTTTATCAATTGTTTCTCTGTATTATATATATTTTTTATTTGTTGAACATCAATTAAATTGTTGGTCTTGATTTGATTCAGGCGTTTTTTGTATTTTCTAGCTCGGGGAACAGACACAGTCTCTATAGAGTGATATCTAGGTGAAAGGGTCTCTATGTGCTGAGAATTAACTGATTTCTGTGACGTGAGGCGGCTAGCAGACGGTCGGATTAGCAAGTCTGTCTGCTTCCTGACCTGGGCCCCAGTGAGTCAAGTGCAAACTCTAAGACTATGTGCCATATTTCTAGATAGAAGAGATGCTCCACATCCGGAGGGATGAAGACCATCTCTTTTCAACAGGTCAGGTCTGCCCCAAAAGCTTGTCCAATTGTCTATGAAACCTATGTTATTTCGCGGGCACCACTTTGACATCCAGCCATGGAGTGACCACAGTCTACTGTGAATCTCGTCACCACGGTAAGCCGGGAGGGGACCAGAGCATATTACAGTGTCCGACATCGTACTTGCAAGATCACACACCTCTTTAACATTATTTTTAGTGATCTCCGACTGGCGAAGTCGAACATCATTAGCGCCGATGTGAATAACAATCTTACTGAATTTACGTTTACCATTAGCCAGCACTTTTAAATTTGCCAAGATGTCAGGCGCTCTGGCTCCCGGTAAACATTGGACTATGGTGGCTGGTGTCTCTATTTTCACGTTCCGTACAATAGAATCGCCAATTACTAGAGCACTTTCATCAGGTTTCTCAGTGGGTGCTTCACTGAGTGGGGAGAACCTGTTTGATGTTCTGATCGGAACGGAAGAGCGGTGTTTTGACCCGCGACTATGCCGCCTCACAGTCACCCAATTGCCCTGCTGCATGGGCGTTGTTACCGGAACCGAACAATGTACAGGGCTTTCTGAGCTAGTCACATCCAAAACCGTATCTAAGGCCCTCACATTCTTACTATCCTCCATTAAAGTTTGGATGCGTGACTCTAGTTCTGAAATCTTCTCTGTCAGCCTGACTATATTCCTGCATTTATCACATGTATAAGGCTCACTGCTGACAGAGATAGATAAGCTATACATGTGGCAAGCAGTGCAGACTACAATTGTAGGAGAAGAAGCCATTACTCACCGTGATTGTAGAATGATTTCAACTTACCAATGTTGTTGGAGTTCCTGAAGAACAGATCAGGGGGAGAAAAAACGGAACGGAACCGGCTAAAAGAGTACTAACGATATTAAACACGAGAAAAAATAAATAAAAACCTGAATGGAACGCAGATGGCAAGTTAACCGGCCAGCGCAATGCTAAAAATAGTAAACAAGAGTTAAAAGCGTGAATGGAGTGCGAGCGGCAAATTAACCGGCTATGGAATGCTAACGTGCTGCACTCCTGATTATAGAGTAAGGCGAACAATCAAATTAGTCAGATTAGTTTGATGGATAAGACCAGAAATTAAATTAAGCTATATCTATCGATTTAAAACAGCAGAATTAACAATAAGATAGAGAATCCAGTAGAAAATCCAGTAGAAAAACTAATCTCTATGATGGATTTGCATGAATTCCAGGATTCCTGCCTGATTTCTTTTGGATGTCAAAAGTCTTGCATTTCTCAAATAATGTAAAAAAAGTCTAGAGATAATATATATAAAATACATTTAAAAAAAATGGCATGCTATGTTGCTGGTATAATTATTTTCTGCTTGAATGCCTGAGTATTGGAGACTGAGAATGATTCCCATGATCCTCAATCTAACTGTAAGGATGCAGTTAATGTAAATGAAAGGAATGTGAATATAAATAGTGTACCGTTTAACACATTTTTCATGGTCCTTATATAGGCCTAATTACAGTGTGGAGATGACCATTAGGGTGTGAAATCCAAAATTCTTGTTTCAAACTTTTGTAAAAGCTGATATGGTTTAAATGTTAAAATGTCTTCTACGTTTCCAGTACTTACTTCCTCCAGTGTTCTGCACAATCATGCACAATGCCAGCAGTCACAATTATTGAATCAATTTCTGTTTATTTCTGTCTCCTGAATTAGATCATAGTTGTGATACCGATCCACAGTTTGAAGACCTTGGAAATCGTCAGCCTCCTAACACTAATGAAGGTTAACCCAAGAAAAATATATATTATCTTTGCTTTAAAAGTTTATTACATTAATTAAGCACTAAAATATTTTGTCAACAGAGCCAGAACTTCCTGTGGCTCCAGTGAAGGCGTGCATACTCTTCAATGCAAGCCCAACATCTTCTGTTTCATCCAGAGGATCCAGCTCTGGCTCTCCATTGCCACTTAAAAAAAAAACAGACTTCAAAAACACAGGGTTGGTAATCCCCTTACTCCCCACCTCAGTCTAATCTTAGACCAAAAAGGGTTCTTCAGGTCTTTATTCAAGTCCAAAATTAAATTTGCTAATTAGTTTGTCTGAAAGTGATAAGTTCCTTTTGATGAGTTAAAGCTGTGTTCTCCAATACATTGTTGTTTTAAAGTCTGTATTTATTTAATTTTAAATGAGCTACCACCATAATTTTCCCGCTGTAAAAGATTAAGGGTCAGATGTGTACATTGTCATAGTTTTAAGAAACTCATAGTTGTCAATTTGTATTAGATAAATTATTTATCCTAAAAAACTGACCGTAAGTACGCTGAAGCATTTTCTTAACATTGTAAACTTACTTTCTTATTATTGCAGCCCCTCTCCAGAAGACCATATCAAAAAAACAGAGCAGACAACATCCTGACAAAGACCCATCTTCACAAGAAATCGAACCATCTGGGTCATCTGTTGGTCAACACTCCAGCAGCTCCAAAAAACATGGAAAACACTCTCCATACCCAATGCAAGAAGCAAGTATGTATAGTGTATTTCTGATGCAATCTAGTAGGGATGCAACGAATGTTCGGCAACCAAAATAGAAATAGCAAAAATTGGTATTTGGCCGCCGAATAACAGAAAAAAAAATTACAATTACATGCATAATTCAAGAAGTGGGTCTGAAAATATTTTTATTATATTTTTATATTAAATATATTTTCATTTTCTAATTGTTTTCTTTTCTTTGAAAAGTCAGACAAAATAATAAGAGGCACATTTTTTGGCGAAAAGATTTGGCAAAATATATGGGGAAAATTGTGAAAAACTGTTCTGTATTTGGCCTTTGGTGCAGTTTTTCATATTGTTTGGCTTCGGCCAAGAATTTTTTATTTCGGTGCATCCTTACAATCTAGAAAAAGACAAAAAAATTGTGAAATGATGATAATGCTGAGGTCAAGCCATCTTATGATATAAGAAAAATAAATAGAAACTTTGTATGCCTTAATATACACAGTACTGGTATTTTAAAGTATACACAGTATTTTAAAGATTTAAACCTGAACATTATGATGTCAAACAGCAGTAAAATAAGACATAATACTCTGCTTTTAATTAATAATTAATTAATTAATAATAAAACCTGTTCACCTTAACTTTTTAGCTAATGTTTTGTTGTCCGCATCACAGATTTCATAGGGCCCTAGTCAGTAATCCAATGTTTTTATCATAGCTACTCATTTCAAATCTTAAAATAGTCAAGCTGAAATAAACACGGTTTTGTTTTGGGGAAATCTCCTTCACCCGACTCTCCAATACGCACACATGCCAGCTGTATGAGAGACTAAATCTGTTGTCAGAAAGTTTATCTACTGAATGGTATGGAGTAAAATTAGTAAACAAGCCTCACTAGGCCATTGGTGCCGACACTAATGTGATATTAAAACATCCAGATTATGACTTAATTTCAGACTTATTAGAAAAGGTGAAGTAAATTTGTAGATGGTTGTTATTGTAGGGATGAAATTGTGTCTTGATAATGTTTATTGTAATTATCATCTGTTTCTGTGTCTTAGAATTCCAGAGAAAAGTAATGGAGATGTTAGTTGAAATTCGTGAAGACATCCGCTTATTAAAGAAATCTTCTGGGGGTGCAGAAATGCATTCTGACTCAAGGATTCCTCCCCAGGCCTCTACCATTGAGGAACTCAGCATCATTGATAGATCCCTCAACTGCTTAGAAGAAAAGCAAAGACTGGTAAGATCATACCTAATCATATTTGCATAACATATTATGTGCAGTGTTGAGACATACTGGTAACTTTTTTTTTCTGTGGTTAAACTAAAAACTACTTTAACTCTGATTTCAGATTAATTACTTGTCCAATGTCTGAGGGACCAACTTGAAGGACAATGTCAAGAGGGTCATGGAGAAGTAAGTTGTTATATTAGCCTTTCTCTAGCCAACTTCAGTGGTGCTCAACAGATTAAAAGTTAAAAATGCTGTTTCAGTCCAGCTTCTCAAAGAGCTCTACATGATCCCAGCCGAGGAATAATAGTCTTAAAATAGGAATTTAAAAAAATTAAACATAATATTTATACACTTTCTAACCACAAATGCAAATATTTGTACTCTCTGCTGTCTTCTTCAAGGCAGTTAGGGAATGTTGAAAAACTCCCAACTCTCCTCCAAATTCTAGATCATCCCACATTGCTGTTTGACTTCCTTTTTTTTTGGTAAAGGGTGTTTGACCCTCGTTTCAGATTTCAAGTTTTGCAGCATGTTTCCATTCACTTAGAGCTTACACACTGCATGAAAGGTCATTTTCAAAAATCCTTCTTCTAGCACCAACAAGCTTAGTATGATATCTGCATTATAGTAGATGATGATGAACCTAAGACAAACAAAAACTACTGGCTAATAATGTATCATGTATAATAATTTTTGTATTACTCTTGTATCCACAGGTTGATGACAAATGAGGTCATGGCCCGTTTCAACATGAAGGGGGGGAAGGGCAAGCTTGCCTTCATCAAGCTAAATCTGTACACTGTTGTCACAGGTAAAGAAAACAAACAAACTAAATAATAAAAATATTATTGTTGCATGACTGTGACAGTCAGATTTGTTTAGCTTCCTTTTTGGTTGTTAAGTATAAACCACATATTGTAGTCAGCAGGTTAGTCAGCTGAGTAAATCAATTTAACTGATACCCACGAAAAATGTCACATCACTGCACTGCAAAGTTTTCAGGTGAAACTTTTAACAATGTGGGCCTGGCAAAACAGAGTTACTTATGTCATGCAGAAATAACACAAATGTTCAAATATACACTTTTTGTTGACTGGCAGGTCATTCCTGTTGCTAGACTACTTTTCTGTTTGAGATATTTATTGTTAGTCAGAACTTGAAAAAAAAATTTGCATTCATAATACTTCGATAAAATACTTCGATAAAATCGAATACTTCTAATGTGGTCTTTCATCTATTGTGAATTTACCTTAAGATACTCTGCAAAAATAAAAAGTGCATCAAATCATATTTTCCTTATACATTTTCATTTTCAAATATTTCTTACAGAGAGTGTCCAGAAAACATCAAGAGAGACAGAGGCAAATATTGCAGCAGCCATCGCCTTCTGTTTAAAATATGCCCCAGACAGAGTAGGTGGAGGTGGCAGAAGAAAAAGCTCTGAATAAAATTTTTGTTATGTGTTATAAAAAATACTGGAATTACAAGTGGAACATAGTTGATTTAAAAATAAAAAAATAAAGTGTTACTTTGAAAATGTTCTGTTTCAATAATGATAATAATAAAAAAAAATTTTTTTTACTTGTGTGCTGATTATTTTTATGCAACAAAAAGGTTTGATGTCATGCCAACAAAATACATAATAACCACATCTTTCTTTAAAGTAGGAATGTGACATTGACGTCGGTCTGACGTTGGGTTCTGACGTCAACCCGATTTTCATTTCCAACCAAAATACAACGTCTAACCAACGTTGGACACTGACGTCGGTCTGACGTTGGGTTCTGACGTCAGCCCGATTTTCATTTCCAACCAAAATACAACGTCTGACCAACGTTGGAAATTGACGTCGGTCTGACGTTGGGTTCTGACGTCAACCCGATTTTCATTTCCAACCAAAATACAACGTCTGACCAACGTTGGAAATTGACGTCGGTCTGACGTTGGGTTCTGACGTCAGCCCGATTTTCATTTCCAACCAAAATA
This sequence comes from Garra rufa, assembly GCF_049309525.1. Taxonomy (NCBI): domain Eukaryota; kingdom Metazoa; phylum Chordata; class Actinopteri; order Cypriniformes; family Cyprinidae; genus Garra; species Garra rufa. Next base: position 7,658,219 of record NC_133370.1, read on the forward strand.
CAACGTCTGATCAACGTTGGACATTGACGTCGGTCTGACGTTGGGTTCTGACGTCAACCCGATTTTCATTTCCAACCAAAATACAACGTCTAACCAACGTTGGACATTGACGTCGGTCTGACGTGGGGTTCTGACGTCAACCCGATTTTCATTTCCAACCAAAATACAACGTCTAACCAACGTTGGAAATTGACGTCGGTCTGACGTTGGGTTCTGACGTCAACCCGATTTTCATTTCCAACCAAAATACAACGTCTAACCAACGTTGGACATTGACGTCGGTCTGACGTTGGGTTCTGACGTCAACCCGATTTTCATTTCCAACCAAAATACAACGTCTAACCAACGTTGGAAATTGACGTCGGTCTGACGTTGGGTTCTGACGTCAACCCGATTTTCATTTCCAACCAAAATACAACGTCTGATCAACGTTGGACATTGACGTCGGTCTGACGTTGGGTTCTGACGTCAACCCGATTTTCATTTCCAACAAAAATACAACGTCTAACCAACGTTGGAAATTGACGTCGGTCTGACGTTGGGTTCTGACGTCAACCCGATTTTCATTTCCAACCAAAATACAACGTCTAACCAACGTTGGAAATTGACGTCGGTCTTACGTTGGGTTCTGACATCAACCCGATTTTCATTTCCAACCAAAATACAACGTCTAACCAACGTTGGACATTGACGACAGTCTGACGTTGGGTTCTGACGTCAACCCGATTTTCATTTCCAACCAAAATGCAACGTCTAACCAACGTTGGAAATTGACGTCGGTCTGACGTTGGGTTCTGACGTCAACCCGATTTTCATTTCCAGCCAAAATACAACGTCTAACCAACGTTGGACATTGACGTCGGTCTGACGTTGGGTTCTGACGTCAACCCGATTTTCATTTCCAACCAAAATACAACGTCTAACCAACGTTGGAAATTGACGTCGGTCTTACGTTGGGTTCTGACGTCAACCCGATTTTCATTTCCAACCAAAATACAACGTCTAACCAACGTTGGACATTGACGACAGTCTGACGTTGGGTTCTGACGTCAACCCGATTTTCATTTCCAACCAAAATGCAACGTCCCTACGACGTTGGGGTACAACGTCAATCTGACGTCATATTGACGTCCTGTGCCTGCTGGGTAGGCTCATTTTAAAGGAGAGAATCTATGCTTTCTATATATAAATATAAACTTTTTAGCATAAATGATACAACCATTAATAGATACAACAATATCACTATTTTTATTTCTATTGGTATTAAAAGCATCAATGTAGTCATATGTTTAATTCGGCTGATAGTGGATTCTGGCTAAATTTCATCACGTTGGATCTTGCAGTAAAACTGACCCAATTACTTTTTTTAGGCAGAAGAAGAAAAATAAAATAAAATGAGCAGCCCTGGAGATAGTGGCTGGGAGGACAATGGGGCCAGTAGTGTAAGTACTAATAGAAATTACAATTCTTCATATTGTAAATATAGTGAATATTGTTCTCCTTATTCTTTATTATTTTTTTTCACAGGCAGCTACAGAAATAATAAGCACTGTGAGTTTACATATGTAATTAAGTTATAACAACATTTTCAGACGGGGATAATTCAATGATGTCTGGTTTGACAGCTTTTGTGTTTTTGAAGGACACAGAACACAGCTCATCTGGGGAGGAGGAAGGACCCCCAAATTTCATTCCTGCTCCACCACTGGAAGAGCATGAGGAAAATGTAATATACACAGAGCCTCTATAACTATAGTAGTGTATTTGCGGTGTTTTAATGTATTTTTGTCCATCTCTACAGTATTTCGCAGATGACGAGAATGAGGACGAGTAGGACGAAGATTGATTTTTTTTTATAATTAAAAAAAGTTTTCCATTTTTTTAAATGTATATAGTTCACAGTTTATTTTGTTTTAAAATACTTTTGTTTTAATAAATATTTGTCATATAATGATTTGTTGAATGCACAATTATTTATTCACGCCGCCAGATTGCTGGTTATTTTACTTGGGTCAATGATGATTTTATTTACAAAAAAAGTTATATATATATATATATATATATATACCCAGCAAAAAACAGCGGGTCGATCAAGAAACAAATACCTGTTGTGCAAGTATCCGTAAATACATCACTGACATTGAAAACACCACTCAAACTAGGCCATTCTTTTAGTTTGATGAGCAACTCATAATGTAATGTCTTCCTGTCTTTCAGCACAATTCTCTCGCCGCAAGCCTTCAGCTGCAAAGGTGGCTAGGCTTATCACTAAAGAGGGGTGGAAAGGGAACCACCCAAAGCCTGAGGACTGTTGGACTTTCAAATAGTCCTCTGCGTGTTCAAAAATGGTTCAGGAGTCAATCTATCAAAGTTTAAAAGTTTTATTCAAGCTCAGCAAATAGGAGAAATCAAGAGCAAAAACAGCGCTGGAGAAGAATTCTGTTCTTCCGAGTTCTTCTGAATTCTCTTTCAGAAAAAACTCCCTTAAATATCAAAGTTGTCTGCTATCTATTGACGTCTTCCGTGTATCTTCTCTTGACTGCTGGCGTCTAAAGCAGAAGTTTCTTTCCACCACCCACACACAGCTCACGTCCTGCTAAACCTTCAAAAGTATCTGTTCTTATCTATGCAGGCCATAACAGGACGTGCTATCCTCAGCAGTCTGCAACATTTCTCTGCAGCACCGTGCACATAATATTTCAATTACAGGGTGGTCGCGGATCCTTAAAAAGTCTTAAATTCCGTTGTCCTAAAATAAGGCCTTTAAATGTCTTAATTTGTCTTAAATCTAAATCCAAGGGTCTTACATTTTTTACACTTTGAAAAGGAAAAGTTTATCGTTTTGAGGAGAATCTCCTGCGCAGGTTCTAAATCTGTTCTGTTGCTAGACACGTGCTTGCTTGACAACGCCTCAGTGTTGCCAGATTTAGCGGGTTTCCGCCCAACTACACGCATTTGATTCGCAGATTAACTGTTAAGTTTAACCATCATAGAGTAAAAGTTTATAATTAGCACATGTTTTTACGTTGCCGCACACACCTGACGCGAGCACGCGCAGAGAGAGAGAGAGGAGAGAGAGGCGCGTGGCGCGATTCACACAGATTGATTCCTCTTTTAACTGCTATTTGAACGGAAACGTACATACCAAGTCATGTCTTAATACCCGTTTTGGTATTCTGTTTAACAGTCGTTTATGTCTTCAGTGAACCGAAACAGCTGAGAAAGAGATGCGTGCCAGTATTCGGTTCGTGCGTTTGGCCTTAAAGAGACAGCGTCCTATAAATACCTGCAGTGAGAAACACTAGTTATTTTACAATTAATTATTAAATTTCCCCTCCTGAATACTAGTGTTATTGATTTTATTACTAACTTTATGTTGTATTCATTTACACTTGTCATTTGTGTAATTGTTCTTGTTTTGTTACTGAACTTTAGTTCAGATAGTAGTTTTTGCTGTGGATGAGAAGTAGCCTACCTAAAGCAAGCATTCAGTAATTAGGAAAAAACAAACTTTTTTTTTTTTTTTTTGCTGATCCGAAAAATGATCCGATCCATGACTCAAAATCTGTGTTTGTTACACTGTTACATTGGCTTCAAAGTGTGTGAGAGCCTTGACTTTGTCATGGAATAGAAAATAATTTCTTCTTCTGGAATAGTGTTTTCTGTTGAATATTCCCAAGAATAATCAGTTAAATAAAATAATAATTTAAAATATCTTCATAGTTTTGTGCTAGACTTTTGCGGGACTTTCAATTTGGTCTTAAATTTTGTTTGAAAATGGTATTAAAAAGTCTTAAAATGTCTTAAATTTAACTTGGTCAAACCTGTAGACACCCTGAATTAACCCTTTCAGACAGTTTCACAGTGATTAGCACTCTATAGTTTAGTTATTAAAGCTTTCTTATGCAAATAGAAAATATATAAAACATATTCAAACTGAAAAGTACCACAAATCCCTCTCTTGGCCTCTGAAAGAGGCCACATCTCATAACAAACATAAAAATCTTCTACAATGCATGTTAATAAATAAAGTCCAATATGTCCAGACGAGCCTAGGTCGAAAACCTCAGTGAGGAAAGACACCCAGGCGACCCCCTAGTTAGCGTATGGGCAGCCACCACATGTTCGTCTGACACATCATATCAGACTGTCACGATACATTAACATTTTACCCTAGTCTACATTGCATACATATGAAGTTACAAAATAAATGTCCCTATAAATGCCCTATAAAACCAGTGTGCTCAGACGGGACTGGGCCGAAAACCCCCACGGGGAAAGACGCCCAGTCGGTCCCCTAATTTGCAATTGGGCGACCACAACATGTCAGCTGAGACAATCACACTGAAAGTATCTAAGCTAAACATTTCTACACATTTCTTCTAGGCTCAAAACATCTACTTAACATCTCTATATAACACACAATATATGATGAATCAGCATCTGCAAGAAAGCACAGTTAATAGAGAGAGAGAGAGAGACAACATTCACAAGTTACATTCCTCCTCTTCTTCTTCTTCTGCAGGGGATATCAACAAGGGCATTGTGTAAGCGGGTGGAGCCTCCTCCTTCTTTTCAATTGCAGCCACTATCACCTTGTTACACAACGACCTGATGCACGGGATGCAGCAGCATCCACAAGATACTATTCAGGGTGGCCGCGGATCCTTAAAAAGTCTTAAAAAGTCTTAAATTCCGTTGTCCTAAAATAAGGCCTTTAAATGTCTTAATTTGTCTTAAATCTAAACCCAATGGTCTTAATTTTTTTTTTTTTTTACACTTTGAGAAGGAAAAGTTTATCGTTTGGAGGAGAATCTCCTGCACAGGTTCTAAATCTGTTCTGTTGCTAGACACGCGCTTGCTTGACAACGCCGCAGTGTTGCCAGATTTAGCGGGTTTCCGCCCAACTACACGCATTTGATTCGCAGATTAACTGTTAAGTTTAACCATCATAGAGTAAAAGTTAGCACATGTTTTTACGTTGCCGCACACACCTGACGTGAGCACGCGCAGAGAGAGAGAGGGAGGAGAGAGGCGCGAGGCGCGATTCACACGGCCCCTACCTCCATTCCATTGTTGCTGTTTGGGGTATTGTGGAACATAGTCATGGTATTTTACAGAAGTGGGCTGTTGTTGAGGCATCTGTTTCGACTCTCTATTTTTAGCTGACTTCCACTCCTCGACTTGCAGTCTCAGAAGCTCCTTCTGCAGCTTCAACAGCTCACTTCTTTCTTTCTCTACTCTCTCTACTGCTTTGTCAATAAAATGTACTGCGTACCTTTTCCATTTTGCATCATCACTGCCAGGTACCTCTGGAGACTGTTCCATGGCCTTGGTCACGCCAGCTGGTGCTCCTTGTAGCACTGTTGCCCTGAAAATTCTATTAGTGACAGTATTAGACATAGGATTTTCATCTAACTCTTTTTCTCTTATTGCGTGTGTTCGCCTTTGCAATAAACCCACTTCCTCTTTTCTGTCTCTCTGAAGCGCTTCTTGCGCTCTTTTTTCTTTCACCCCTACTTTCTGAAACAGAGAACCCTTCTTTTCCATACAATCACCACCAAAATGCTCAATCATTTCATGTTTACAAGTTTCCAATTCTAGCATGCGTGTTTTCATATCTTTTGGATCAGTTTGGGTTTTTATAATTTCAATCATTTTATCCCACTGTTGTCCAAGTGTGGGACAGTCATATTCCGTACATTCCCTGTCAAATTCACCCTCCATGACGTCTTTTATGGTCTGCGCGCTCCCTACTCTGTCCCTCGCTAGCGTCACTCACGCTCCAATGCACCTAAACTGCCCCTACTATAACAAGTACCTTTTTTATAGTGAGTACCCTCACTCAATTCCCTTTTTTATAGTGAGCACCCTCACTTTTCCAATTACTTTTTTTATAGTGAGCACCCTCACTGCCTCAGTCGGGTAGGTCTTTAGATCTTACGCCAGCTCCACCCTCGTCAGGTCTGGAGTTCTGCAAGATCCCCGACTAAATTTAGGATCCTACCACAGGATTAATTCTGTCCCACCACAGGACTGTCCTACCACAGGACTTATGCTACCACAGCATATTTTCCTACCACAGGATATATTTTCTTTTCTCAACTTTTATACTGTTGATTTCTCCACTGACATCAGAAAATAGTCCAAATTCAACACTTCATTTAGAATAATCAATTGCAGAATTTAATTAAAAAGGTTTCTGCTTACCTTTTGATTATGAGCCGGCTCTTTGTGTTGAATTCAGATATTTCCCTTTGTCTCAGAAAACTCCGTGAACCATCACATCGGAGGTCACCAAATTGTTGGACTTTCAAATAGTCCTCTGCGTGTTCAAAAATGGTTCAGGAGTCAATCTATCAAAGTTTAAAAGTTTTATTCAAGCTCAGCAAATAGGAGAAATCAAGAGCAAAAACAGCGCTGGAGAAGAATTCTGTTCTTCCGAGTTCTTCTGAATTCTCTTTCAGAAAACACTCCCTTAAATATCAAAGTTGTCTGCTATCTATTGACGTCTTCCGTGTATCTTCTCTTGACTGCTGGCGTCTAAAGCAGAAGTTTCTTTCCACCACCCACACACAGCTCACGTCCTGCTAAACCTTCAAAAGTATCTGTTCTTATCTATGCAGGCCATAACAGGACGTGCTATCCTCAGCAGTCTGCAACATTTCTCTGCAGCACCGTGCACATAATATTTCAATTAACCCTTTCAGACAGTTTCACAGTGATTAGCACTCTATAGTTTAGTTATTAAAGCTTTCTTATGCAAATAGAAAATATATAAAACATATTCAAACTGAAAAGTACCACAGGACGTAGAACGGCTGTGGAAACCCGCTCCCAAGGGCACCATAGAGACAGATGCAACAATCATTGATAACGTCTCTCGGCAGACCTGGACAGGCCTTGCCATCAAAGACTTTGGTCCCAAGCAAGGTCTAGGTTAGTAAATATTTGTATTATTTTATTCATTTTATGTTTGGTTGTATGGACAGACAATACAATTTTAGCTACTATTAGCTGCAGCAAAAGCTACAATCAAATTACGGAAAAGTTTGCCAGCATGTAATATTCTTGTAGTTTTAATCAAATTGTAATGTCCTCTTGATCACAGGAGTGGTTGCAACCCAGCGGTTTTCGAAAGGGGACATTGTCTGTGATTACCACGGGAAGGTGATCACAGGTGCAGCAGGGAGACAAGTTATCCAGGATATAAATGATGAAGAAGGGTATCTCTTCTTCTTTAAAGCCGGACAGCGGGACCTGTGCATTGATGCGCAGACATTCCCCTGCGAGTGCCATACTAATGTGGACACATTCGGCAGAAGGATTAATCATTCCTGTAAGCGGCCGAACCTGAAGCCCCTTCACTGTGTCCTAAAGGTGGATGGAGAGGACAGAGATTTCGTTCTTTTCAGGGCACTTCAGGACATCAGTGTTGACACGCAGCTGAAGTTCGACTACGGGGTGAACAGAAGGTCTTTCAGGGGAGAAAGCTGGAGTGCATGGATGAGTAAGGCTTTTAGACCTCATCCACCCGTAGTCACAATGCCATCTCAGTCTAAGCAAACTGGACACCTGGACACCGGCAGTAAACCGTTTTTTTTTATAGTTATTTATTTAATTAATATTTATTTTTAACTACCCCACATCCTAGTACAGCCCTACATGCTATTGTATTTTATTTCTATTCAATTATATCTACAGCACAACTGTATATACAATTGATTTTATTTTTTATATTATTGGTATATTTTTCTCATCTTATTTTTGATTGTCTGTGTGCTGCTGTTGTTTCTTTGAAATGTAAGCTTGTGACCCAAAAATTCCTTGTCAATAAAGCTCTTTTTTTTTTACCTCTGACTCCTGACTTATTATTAGATTAAAACACACACCTGTTACTTTTAGACGAAACCTACGCTCTCTCACCCTCTCATCTTTCTTCATCAATATCCTCCTCTCTTCCCTCTCCTACCCACTTCACATCCCTGGATACTAATGCAGCAACCGACACGTTATGTTCCACTCTTACTTCTTGCCTAGATGATACATGCCCTCTCTCCTCCAGGCCAGCACGGGCTGCTCCTTCCGACCCTTGGCAATCCGATGTTCTTCGTGAGCATCGGTCCAAACTTAGGGCAGCTGAGAGAAAATGGCACAAATCTAAGGATCCATCTGACTTGAGTATGTATCAGTCTCTGCTTTCATCTTTCTCTACCCAAGTCCATACTGCCAAATCTTCATACTTCCGCAACAAGATCAACAATGCTCCGGACACACGCAACCTTTTCAAAACTTTTAATTCACTGCTCTGTCCCCCTCCACCACCTCCCACCACTTCTATAACAGCTGATGATTTTGCCACATTTTTTACAGACAAAACTACATCTATCAGTAATAAGTTCTCAGCTCCACATATACAGGAACTAAAACTGACCACACCCAGGGCTGAAACTCCCCTCTTCTCCTTCCATCCCCATTCTGAGGCAGAAGTAACCAAACTTCTCCTCTCCAGCCATCCGACGACATGTCCTTTAGACCCCATCCCCTCACACCTTATCCAAGCAATCTCCCCTACAATCCTACCAGCGCTCACACATATCATCAACACATCTCTTCTCACAGGCACTTTCCCCACTACATTTAAGCAGGCCCGGGTAACCCCACTGCTCAAAAAACCTACACTTAACTCTTCACTCATAGACAACTATAGACCTGTCTCTCTCTTTCCGTTCATAACAAAAACATTGGAACGAGCTGTTTTCAACCAGCTATCTTTATTTCTCTCACAGAACAACCTATTGGATGCTAACCAGTCAGGGTTCAAGAGTGGCCATTCAACTGAGACGGCACTACTGTCACTGAAGCCCTGCGGATTGCAAAAGCTGATTCCAAATCATCAGTACTCATCTTGCTGGACCTATCTGCAGCATTTGACACGGTAAATCACCAGATCCTTCTGTCTACCCTCTCATCGTTGGGCATCACAGGGACTTCACTTCGCTGGTTCAAATCCTATCTCTCTGGCAGGTCTTTCAGAGTGGCCTGGGGAGGGGAGGTTTCCAAAACTCATCAACTGGTCACTGGGGTTCCTCAGGGATCAGTTCTTAGACCCCTCCTCTTCTCCATATATACCACATCTCTGGGCCCCATCATACAGGCACATGGCTTCTCCTACCATTGCTATGCTGATGACACACAGCTCTATCTTTCTTTCAAACCAGATGATCCATCAGTAGCTGCAAGGATCTCTGGCTGCCTGGCGGATATCTCTGCATGAATGAAGGAACACCATCTTCAGCTCAATCTAGCTAAAACTGAGCTCCTTGTCTTTCCCGCCACTCCAACTTTACAACATGACTTCTCCATCCAGTTAGGTTCATCAACAATTACTCCATCGACTTCAGCCAGAAATCTTGGTGCTATCTCTGATGACCAATTGACTTTTAAAGGCCACATAGCTAAAACTGCTCGATCCTGCAGGTTTGCAATTGCACAACATCAGAAAGATCAGGCCCTTCCTAACAGAGCATGCTGCACAACTCCTCATCCAGGCCCTGGTCATTTCCAGGCTGGACTACTGCAATACTCTTTTAGCTGGTCTTCCAGCATGTACAATCAGGCCTCTACAAATGATTCAGAATGCAGCAGCACGACTGGTCTTCAATGAGCCAAACAAGGCCCATGTCACACCTCTCTTCATATCACTGCACTGGCTACCGGTTACGGCTCGCAGCAAATTCAAGACACTGATGCTGGCCTATAGGACTGCCACCGGCTCATCACCAGCCTACCTCCATTCACTACTACGCATCTACACTCCCTCCAGAAGTCTGAGATCCTCTTGTGAAAGACGACTTATTGTACCACCACATAGAGGCACGAAATCACTTTCCAAAACATTCTCCTTCAATGTCCCTGCCTGGTGGAATGATCTTCCCACCCCCATCCGAAACGCAGACTCCATTACTGTCTTCAAGCGACTGCTGAAAACCTATCTTTTTCGACACTATCTGACTCAATTAAAAAAAAAAAAAAATTCTTCTCTCTTTCCTGATCTTCCCTTTCTAGCCCATACTCATCTAACAACGCTTGACATATGGTATTTTTGAGCACTTCCTATGTTGATCTGCCTCATTAGGATGAATCACTTGTTGTATTCCCAATTGTAAGTCGCTTTGGATAAAAGCGTCTGCTAAATGAATAAATGTAAATGTAATGTATTCTCTCCAGTCAAATGAACAGTAATGGTTTATAGGAAACCCACCCTTCAGATAGTTGAAATAGTTGAATTAATCCCCGTTTACAACTGCTATAAACATATATAGTTGATGTATTTGTTAAAAAGCAAACACATAAGCAAATAAAATAATAAAGAGCATGCATTTCCTTAAAATTATGACTCATAATTATAAACTCACAGAACTGAAGCCAAACAATCCTTGTGTTGAAACTTTTTATAAACTGATCATGATTTTAGTGCTGTTACTAAAAAAAAAATATTTTAGTGTGTGTTTAATAGTTATAATGGGGACTAAAACTTGCTGGAACAAACATATCAAAATAGGGGCAAAATATTGGGGGGCTTTTAGTATGAATATGTTAGCCTTACATTTATCTATAAACTACCTATCTCTCATTGTCCCTATCTTTGGTTTTCACAGCTGTCCTTGTGTTATCTTTTCTGCATCAGTTTCCATCTACCCACAAGGTATGTAATCAATCAGTGTTTGCCAGTTTGTGGATTATGTATTATTATATATATAATTGTATCTGTGTCTCACACAAAATTATACATTTTGTTGTTAATTTTTATTAATCTCTTACTAATCTAATTAAGATTGTATATCATTAGCTGGATTTTGGGATAACCAACAAGTTTTGATCTTGATCTTTATTTATTTATTATGTTTGGCTTAACACTTTGGTAATTCTTCTTTGCTCTTAACTTCCTCTGCCTTGTATGTACCATTCTTACATCTGACAATGTGCAAAAACAGAATGTTAGTGTCTTGTTGTTGACTTTTGACTTGTGACTTTGCTGCATAAAAACCCAGAAAAAAATAGTACATATCCCGGCAAAAAAAATAAAATAAATAAATAAATAAATCACCAGAGAGTGATCATGCTAAGAAAATCTACGTTCCTATCCCTGTGAAGGAGGCTGCAGGTCTGGCTTAATTCTTGATTTGTGAAGCTGTGGAGCACCACGGACAGCAGCCGATCCAGAGCTCAGAGCAGCAGTGGATTTGACCACTACCAAAGCAACAACAGACAACCATGCATTACAGTCAAACTTAGCTACTAGTAGTTTTACATCAATGTATTAAATTCTAAAAAGTATTAGCAATATCGGAGTAAATAACAAGGCTTCTAGGCAGTTCTGACATGTCTTCAATGTTGAAAATTTCCTATGACATTCCTGAATCAGTAAATACATTACAAAAACATTGTCCAGGTGTCAGGGGCCTCATGTATCAACGCTGCGTACGCACAAAAACTTTGCGTACGCCAGATTTCACGCTCACGTTTGGATTTACTAACGATGAAATTAACGTGAGAATGTGCGTTGATCCACGCCAACTCCATGTCTGGCGTACGTGTATTTTTTGTGCGTGTGTTTGTTTTATTTCCCTTGGCGACTCCTAGAGGCAATTATTTTAAATTGCACACTACAAAGTATCGCACCAACACATGTGGAAAACATTGCTATTAATTTATAATTGATAAAATGGGTTGAGACAATATTTTTCTACCAATTATGTGATTTAGAACATATAAAAGCATTTTGCAAATGTATACATCCCTTAGTCTATGGCAATGGCAGTGTTGCCACGCATTACCCGTTCCCTTAAAGGTGCTGATAATGCCCGGTTTCCTGGCAAATTGTTCTTTCCAAAGGGAACTGGCAGATCACTCGGGGTTAAGCCAGTCGTCTTTGAGCCGTGCAATGCCAGCTGTATGGGACGGGATCATCCGCATGTCTAGCAGGTATATAAGATTTCCATACCATGCAGTTGACCAGCCAAACAAAGCGCAATATGCAGCGATCACCGGTTTTCCTAATGTAAGCGCAAGCGATCGACTGCACGGACATTGCTATAAAGGCGCCATCTGAAGAACAATTTGGATACGTTAATCGGAAACAGCTAAGTTTTACTTTATTTTATTTCATTGAGCGTCATTATTTAACTGCATATCAGGAGACCGCGGTTATCCATTAAAGACGTGGCTGTTAACCCCCCTCAACAACCCACAAACTGACCAAGAGCGCAGATACAATGATGCCCATTCTCGCACTTGTAGAGCGGGCGATTTGGCAGCTGAAATGCCGGTGGCACCAGCGCCGTGCACAGTCCTTTTGAGGGACATGTGCTGAAACTGAAAAAAGCCCCCGCCCCCGCCCACGCCCTTTATATATATATATATATATATATATATATATATATATATATATAGCTTATGTAAACTAATTCAAACAACACTGCGATCCACTGGGATGTCCCTCTCAATGGCTATATAGGCTATATAATATGATGAAATGTTAATAAATTACATCATGTAATTTACAAGCATCAGCAAACTCAGCAGATAACCATAAAATCAAAATAGAAATTTCTTATAAAATATTTTACCTAGCTGACAAGGATCACTCGGTTGCTTTGTGTCAAATTAAATCACATTATGTCAACATCACACCGTGTGGTGAGGCATTATATGAACCTTTATAGACATAGGCATACTATTGTTTATTTCATAAAGACAACGTTGCACTTATTCAAACAAGATATTTTACCGTTACAAGACAACGATGTTCATCTGCTTGCGCTCTATGACTCTGACTGATGCGCTGAAACGTAGGCTAAGTCGCCGCTGTTCTCCACCTGCACCTTTACATCGGACCATTTCTATTTTAATTCGTTCATAGTGCGATGTTCAGACCCCACTGCGTTAACCGCGTCAGCTAAACTCTCCCACTCTATTTTTTATATATATATTTTTTTTACAAACTTGCAAATAACAGTTTTTCTCCGGTCTACCGGTGAGGAGCACCTTCAAATCACATTCTGTTAAGTTTCTCTTGCTTGCTTTTTCGTTTGGTTTTGCCAAAGTGGAGTCATTACTATATTAATACGGGGGAGGAGGCAGGGAGGGGTTTTGCGCTCGTGCACGTGCGCTCAATTTCACGTTAATTCTGATGTACAAAGAGATATGCGTGGAATTCCGCGTACGCAGTGTTTCATACATCTGATTTTTTTACTGCGTACGCACATTTACAGCTTTGTCCGTACGCTATGTTTTAGTATGAATTCAACGCAAGTCTTTGTACATGAGGCCCCTGGTGTTCAAGTGAAACGTTGTTTTATAGGGGTGATCAATACACATATAATTCATATAATTATTTACAGGTACAACACAGGTCAGACTAGTGAAGCACGTCAACTTTGTCCTGCTGCTGACCAGACAGGGTCTGCTGTGAGCCATCTAGCTGAAGATCCTGAATCTCATGAAATGAACTGCCAGCAAACTATTTCTTCACTTCAATGATAATACAGCAAGGCCAGCCAGTGACACTGACGGGCTCTACAAAAGTCTTGCCCTTTTAAAATCACCGCTTGTCCAAATTCCATGAACCGTATCAGCATAACACTGATGCAAAACTTTGCAACAATGCATCAATAGGCGTGGGCACCTCACTTTCAGGGTGTACAATGCTCAAAAACCCAGCAAATATGAAATAAAATCCTACATATTGTCTGATTCTAAAACACGTGTAGTGCCTGGAGCCCATCAGACATGAAATAACTAGTTATATTCCTTAAATGACTTCTCCCCCATGATTAACACCTATGTGCTATGAGCCAGACCTCTGGTCACTATCCAGCTCATCCCCCACCATCAATATAAGACTCCTACAGGAATGCAGGGAAAGATAGACTTTCCTTATTCAGACATGCAGTCCCACATACAGTTATATAGAAATGTACACGTATCAATGTGTTACCTTTTCTTATATTGTTGTTTCTGTTATGTATGTCGGCCTCAAACATTAATCCGCAATAGGTGAATTATTGTGCATGCTAAGACTCACGTTTAGAATCACTCAGTCAACCGAGAAGATTCATAGATCATGTTTGGTGTCTATGAGCAGCATTTATTATTCCCTAAATGTCAATGTTTGTGGCATCTTAATAACTCCTTGCTTTATATGTATTATTGAACTTTTGAAAGTTTTGTGGCCAAACAACCAATCAGCTTCCACATGCGAAACCCCACTGTGAGAGACAAAGACTTTCAATCTTCCCTCCAAAACTCAGATCAACCGGATTGGACAAGATCCAACTGTGGGCGTGAAAGACCTACAGGTTTATAAACCTTCCCTCATCTCTCTCTCTTCTCTTGCCTTCGGGACACAAAGACACGTCACCCGCACCTCCCCCCAGAACCAAGGGGGGGGGGGGGGTCTCACCTAGCAGAGGAGATGATGAGGCCTGCAATACTCTCAAGGAACTGGAAAGGACTCTCTGAACTGAACACATACGGAACCAATGCACAACAACAACAAGCTTGCAAGTATCCGTCCTTTCTACAAACGTAGATAGCTGCGTTTAAGGCCTTTTATAAAAGAAACGATTTCAGGATGTTCAGAACCGTTTCATTCCTGTCCCTTTGCAAACTCACTTTCTGTCTCTCTCTCTCTTACTCTCTCTCTCTCTTACTCTCTCTCTCTCTCTTACTCTCTCTCTCTCACGCGTTCTGTCTATTTGTGTTTTATGTACGTTTGTCTATGTGCGATCGTTTGTAAGTAGAATAGTTTAATAAACAACCATGTATTCACATATAATGATTCTCTGTGCTGAATGCTTACATTACAAAGTCACTTAAACTGTTTCGATCTCATACTGCTACCTTAAGCCCTATTCTGTTCAATTGTTTTAACTCTGTTCTGGTTAGTAAAAATGAGTTGCCGTGACGACGGGCCAACGTCAGAGTAATGGGTATCACTTAACAATTTGCTGGACAAAGAAACCAGTCGATATCGTTATTACTGTTACTGATCAGAAACTGGAAATTGCGTATATTTAATGACGATTATTATACACGATTTCCTGTGAGTTAAACTACTTTCCCTGACTGAAATGTATGTTTTAAATAACTAATTTCATCCTATTCATTGGTCATAAGACCTGGTGGAGTTTGCAGTGTATATGTGATGAGAGAAACAGTCTCATGCATATACACACATATATTGATCATCTTAAATTCTTTGAGCTAACCAAAATTCTCTACATTAATTGGTGGAGAATGCGGGCAGTTTTAAACTATGTGATGTGAGCAGCTCAGGAATAGTTTGTGTGTCTGCATGCTTGTTTATTCAAACTTGGCTCGCGACTCGCGTCTCTTTTGTTTGTGTGTGTGTGTGTTAGAACGGTGTGGACCAGCCCACCTTTAACACCTTCACAGATGTTTGAGCCTCTCGCACAGAGAAACTCAACCGCTGTTGAAGATGTAACTTAACTGCAGTTTATATATTGACCCTATAAAACGAAGAAATCTTTTATAGCGCGTCCTAAAGCCACCCTAAATTGAGCGAAGAAACCCTCTTTTTTTGCGTGAAGAAGTTGATTGAGCGATGTTCCTCTTTCACCTTACAAAGGCCATATCTTTATATTTTGAGTGTAGATAGATTAGCCATTGATGTGCACTCCAATGCTAATCAGCTATCTTGCTCCTTTGGGTTAAAACCTCAGCTTAGCTAACTGATTAGGTTGATCCCGTTTGCTCATCGAATAGATTTAATATAGTAAACAACCTCGCGTTATTACTGTACAAATCTTGATCGAGTGTTATTTATTTGTTTTGTGCAAAGCACCCGCAAGTCTTGTGTCAGCAGGCTGACTCAAGATCAAGGTGCACGCATCATAACTAAGCAACCTTTTAATAGTGTAACCATCCTATTAAGTTAAAGTTTGCAAACACATGTACCTGTGTTCAGTAAAACGGACACAAGAAATATACACCCGCGATAACGCGTCGCCATGGTAACTGCGCTTAGATGCGCGTTTAAATCCACACAAGGTGGAATCTAAAATCCCGCATAAAAGGTATTTCCTTCTATTAAAAGATAGAAGTCTGTCTAAAACCTCTTCCAATACCTATGCCTGATTTCATATTTATTTTTATTTTTTCCTTTGAGCAACAACGCTTATGGATAGTTCCAGTCAGTCTCTCCCTTCTCTTTTTCCCCTTTTAAACTTACATTATTAATTATTGTTATTTAAACCATAATGATAATTAACATAATGTATGTTTTCTTTTTTTGTGTGTGTGATTTAATTTTAATTATTTCACCGCCTTAGATTCAACTCTCCCTTTAGCAATTATAATTGTATTTGCTCATTTTAAATTTTTGATTAAACAGTCTTGATTTAAATTTAAACTTTGACCAAATCGATCAAGTTGCACTCTCACTACCCCAGGTAATTCGGCCCATCCCAGGGGGGCCTTTCTCTCTTTTGCTCTCTCAGCTCTGCCATTTCCCAGGTGTGACGACTCCATAGAGCCCCCACCCGGTGGGCCCCATCACTGACCCCAGGGCTGGCAGTCAGCTAACTTTCTCTCTTTTGCTTTAACCCTTTATACCTCTCTTTCTGATGGATTTTGTTTTTATTTTTCTCCCTATTAGAGACTGAACCTGTCTGAACATCAGTGAAATCTTTTGGTAACTACACCGATGAACTGAATAGCTCTAAAGTTAATCGCTCATCATTAAGTTTACTCATAGTTTCCTGTGTTTACCCACACAAACTATCTGACCCCTTCTTTACAGCTAGGATAATAAGCGTTTAGTTTGCGTCACCATCTGATGACATCAGTTAAGTACGCAACACATAACAACATTTTAGCTCATTAGTTCTGTACGGACTTGCATTGGCTCGTTGTGGCTTGTCTCTCCCTCTCTATTTGTGTCAACATGTCACCATCCAGTCTCGCCATCCAGTCCAGACAAGGCAAAGATGCCATCCTGCCCTGGGTCTAGTGACTACAGCCCCTGAGCGGAGAACAGCCGGACGACCACGCACACAGGCGAATGGATCACGATCCAGTCAAGAGCTACGGCTGCAGAGAACCAATCAACTCATCTACAGCCCGGACCATCAGTGACCACGCCCTCAACAAGATCGTTTGACTAAAGCCGCAGCGGAGAAAGCTTCACCCACGACGGAACCAGGACAGCGCGCAGAACCGCCTAGACCATCTGGATGTTCAGAGATAGCGGATGAAGAGGACAAGGACCTACACGAGGAGAGAGGAGAAAAGCTTCAAGACACGCCTGCAACACCCCCACAGACTGAGCGGAGAGAGCAGTACAGGAGAACACTCCTAAACAGCGGAAGCTCCCTTTACAATGGACCCAGGCAGACAGCAGCACTCATGCCACGGCCAAAGCCTTTTAAGACCTCCTGCAAGCAGCCTACGCCGAAGTTCAAGTAACGACTCCGCAAAGAACCACAAAGTGAGCTGAACCCAGCACACCTTAAAGAACTCAAATGCTTGCAGATAACAATATGAACAAACAGGAGAGCTCAACACAAAATCTCTCCCGGGCCTAACAGCCCACCGTTCACACCTCACACGCCAGCAAGCTGGCCGGGAATCTGACAGCTGTCACCACAAAACGCTGTCTTCCTGAACACTGCAGTAGGCTACAACACACGCCTGTCTGCAAAATATTGACTTTTAAGCAAGAACATTGCCCAGTGTGACCACGAGACAGATCTACTTAGCTCCACCTCCAGCTAACAGGACCCCAGCCATTTGTACCAGCAGTCAAAACTGCCAAAACTGAATACAGCAGCTAAGAACATGACTGCTACGACCAGCATCTGAGCCTACGTGAGACAACGCGACAGGCACCAAGGGAAGATGGCATCAACGCCAGAAAATCTTTCCCCTCAGATATCCACATCACACTGTGAGTCACCACCCAAATGCTACAGCCTTCTTCCGTACAGCGATCGCTCGATTCAGCGGACTCTACAGACCGCCGGAAAACAGCCAAGCACCAGAAGGCAATAAAGATTAGCAAAGTGATTGTCCAGCTGCCCCATGCCAAGGGGGGACGTCTGACTGACCAAGGTGAACAAACATACAGTGGTGTATGGGAGCTGAACACGCAGCGACATCACTGTGTGGGAGTGATCTGAGATCAGTGCAGGCCAACACTGAGGACACCTGTGCTCTGAACTTAACCTGGAATAGACAATGCAAAACCTGCTACGTCCTGTTTCTCACAGCCCTACGATACTCCCTCAACTGCGAGAAAGCCTTGCTAGATAAGATTACTCCCAGATGTTTACACTCTATTGAACGAACTATCTGCATTCACCAAAAGGGGTCACTGTTCGTCTCAAAACACAGTGTGGCTAAAACCCTAACGCTGCACACACATTCAATGGAATACGTGAAGCAGTGCCCACTCTAGAAGCCACACCCCCTTTCTGAAAAGTAATCTTTTGCAGTGTACATACCATTCAGGTATTTCAAAGACTTTAAACAATTCCGTCATGAAGAGCCTAAGGGAAAATGGCCACTCAGAAGTGGTGCCAAAGCTGCTCTCCACATATGACGATGATGCAGAACTAATGTCATGTACATGGTCCCACTGCAACACCTTAAGCCGGGCCACCCGACACCACAGCACGAGTGAAAGGTACCTGGATCAACCCTCCTGTTGCAGCAACTCACAAGAACTCCCTCTTAAAATTGCTAACCTGCATAGACTCAAAGTAGACTAAGCTCAGTTTCAAACAACAACACTCAGTTTGAAACAGCCGAGCATCAACAACTGTTCCAGACAAGCATTGCCATCACAATAGGAACATTTACATGCTATTCGTGGAAAAACAGTGAAAGGCCCAGAGAAAAAAACTGAGGGATTTTGTGGCTCCCTAAGGTTTTCAACAACAAAAACCCACCCACCCAACCCAAGCATCGCTTCTAAGCCACAACAAACCCTCACGCTGCTACGCCGCCTACATCACACCCACGCACACTGGCTCCACCTACAAAATAGCTCTGCTAAAGCAGCCTCCACTGCTCCCAAGCAATGCTGACACTTAACCTTGCACTGTCCGACCACACTAAGGCACTAAGCCGAAAACAACTCAGTGATGTCACACACATGCCGCATCTAGATGACACATCCTCACATTTGTTCCTGATATCCAAACACCGCCACAGCTCCCAGCTTTCCAGGAACAAAGAGGGTTCATTGCTGATGTGTGCCCAAGATGCACCGTGCAGAATACACCAGAGTACCAAAGCCACTACCAACGCAAAAGTGGCGCACTGCCAAGCATGCAGTGACAAAGGACATCAGAATATGCTAAGTTTGATGCCAGCTCGAAACCAGCAGATTTCAAACGACACAGCCCCTCTACAATGCAAAGCAGTCAGTCGAGGAGAAACATCTGTGAACGTTTACAACCAGATGGCACCAGAAACGAAACCCGTGTCAACTAAGAGACCACCTTTGTCACCACCTACATTGCTCACCAGTACTTCAGTGAAACATGCCCGAGTGCGACACCTGCATCCAAAGAGCGCAGGAAGCCAAAAGCATGCCGCAGCCAGCGAGATTCACAATAGGAACTGTGAACCAGCGTGTCTCGGACATCCAGCCCTGCCACTCACCAGGACCAACTGGAGACTCAGCAGAGTACAGAGAACAGCATCCTTCAGCTTAAAGCAGCCAACGGCCTGCAATGGCAGAGAAAGGAACAGCAGGACTGCGACAATCGGACAACTCACATCCAGCCGGGACAACCAGGAGCTGAGCAGCATCATCTTCTCCTTGGCCCACACCCTCAAGGGCCTCAGACAGGAGGTAAATGAACTGAACCTGCAAGTCTCCGAGTACCCAAATTAACCGACACCCACAAGGACAGCTGGACACGCCTGCTTTTCCAGAACAGAGTTTCTGATGCTAACTGTTACGACCCATTTAGGGACCAACATAAGAGCCATTCTAAAACCAACAAAAACAACAGTGGCCAGGGCAAAAAGTTAAAAGTTTTATTGTAAAGGTAAAAGACTATGACCAAAACAGAAAACAAAAGGAAATGCACTTGAACTTACATCTTAAATAAGGATTGGTGAGCTAACTAATTTAAACTGCAACTTACTGAAGAGTTAAGAAAACTTCCTATCTACCGAAGAACAAATTAAACACAGCAAAAGTCTTCCGGGTTAGCTCACTTGCCTATGCTTTCTATATACTCTGAATTAACTAAACAAACAATCACTCACCATCCTTAAAAGAAAATAAGGAAAACAAAACCCAAAATCAAAGACAAAACAGAGTTCCCAGGGCAAGCCGCCACTGAAGTGCGACCAGCAGCTCTTAAATAGGCAGAGGCTTCAGGTGTGTGTGCTAGTCTCCGCCCCCATCCAATTAGCAGCTGCACTCAGGACAGAAACAAAGAGAGAAAGAGCAGGGGCTCGTAACACCCCCACCCATAAAACATTAAATATAATTTAAACAAATTATTTTTAATGAATGGTATACTCACAATCCATGGTGAAAACTCCAACACAGAACAAATGTCCCAATATACAACTTAATGTTTTTTTTGAGACTCCAAATCAGAAAAAAAAGTGTTTCAATTAACTTCATTAAAATCTTTTAAAACAGACTTACTTGGCAGTTGCTTAGACATAGCTCTGGTAATGGTGCAGGCAGGAAATCTGTCTAGATGGTTCGTGGACACCTCATTTTGACTCTGAACAGACAAAGGAGTGTGTAGACCCCTCTGGATTAACCAGAACATTACTTCCAGCCACAAATAAAAGACATGAAATTCAGACCTGACCACTTCAACAGCAACTCCAAATACTACAGAGGACTTTAACTCAACAAAGAACCTTGACAGGGACTTCAAATGTAATTTCTAGACACCAACCCATCCATCAAGAATGGCTTGTAGTCCTCGCCACAGAGCTTTTTTTTTACTCTCAAACTCAAAAGATGGAGGTTTAGTCAAGAAACCATTCACAAAAGCGAAGGTTTAGAAGGATTGGCCTCAGGAAGTACAAAGCAATCAGCCAACTTATGACCCTGCTTTTAGGAATAAAAACAAACTAGCTTTTAATCAAGGTCAGACACAAAAACTCAGTTCTTGCACTGGATGAAGGAGCTGGACGTAAAGTCTGCAGTATTTAATACATCAGATTTTGTACAAGATGGCTGAACAAACACTTGGAGTCAACACAAACTCATCCACTAAAGTAGCTGCTCTGTGTCTAGAGTACCTACTGTTCAATAAATAACATTGCCATAGTCTCAGGAAAACAATTCCTCAAGAATGATCACTCCAAGATGATCAATATCTGTAACTTCCTGAGAAACACATGTGCAAACTCTACATAGGAACAGAACACATTGTAGCAGTAAGCTCCATCCATTTATTTAGCTACATGCTCAAAATGAGTGAAGTATTCATCCACATCCTTCTCTATGAAGGGAGGGACCAAATGGATGTTCTTCTAAACAAAGTCAACATTAGCTTCAGATGGTACAGCTGCTTGATTTTGTCAAACTGCTCTAAGTTCAAATTTTCCAAATACAGAGGTCCATTTCCAATTTTATGGTGTACAGTTCTAACCATTTCAGCTCAGTCACATGCAATTTGTTTTTCTTTAACCTACAGCTCTTTAGGTCAAATTTCAAGTTCTAGTTTAATCACATTCTAAGACCCTTCAACAAATTAATCTTCATGCAAACCAAATCTGGTCTGCAAAAGTTTCAAGCATCCTCACTAGAATCGGTTTTACCAGAATCTGCAAAGTTCCTCCATCACGAAATTTCCCCTGACAAAAATATTCCAAAAGGTAGTAAGAAAACCTACTGCAAACTAGGGCTGCAACTAACGATTATTTTAATAATCGATTAATCTGTCGATTATTTTTTCGATTAATCGATGAATTGGATAAAAACAAGGGATTTACAACCCTTTATTCAAAAAAAGAACTAAAATCTTTAGAAAGTACACTAACATGTTGCTCCTTGAACTGTTATAATAATAATAATAAAATAAAAATGGACTAACACAAAAAACATACACATGTATGCTTTACATCTGCCAAATATATAGACTAAATAAACTAAAATTACTATCCGTCAAGACAGCGGCTTGCTGTGGTGTACATGCTGCATTTCCCATCAAGAAGCCTCTCAAATTAAATTCCTCAGTGCGCATTAAAAAAGTCATGTGACTTTGCACGCTGGAACGGGATAACTTGACTAACTTTCTGCTACATTCATTCTGCCATGGCAGTGTTTAGTGTCCTGCCATCAGCAGCGACCAGCTGGAAGAGTTCCGCATTCAAATGCACGCAAAACTGGCCTCAAAGCCCCAGCAAAAGTAATTACCATGAATGTGTCAAGGCAAAAATTAAGAAAATATTCGAATTACTTATTAATAAACTAGTATTTTCTGATTCAGTGTTGCAAAGATGAAATTGACGATCCTGCCATCTGCTCATTAATGCCTAATGCATCTTTATGGATTAGCTATAATGAAAGAGTTTTGTTTTCGATTTTAATTATTTCGTTTTATAGTAAAATAATAATTTAAAGCTTTCTATAGATATTGTGTTTGTGAGGCAATTACCTGGGTTTCGGTTAATTATTGTGAAGCGCTCCTGTTTAAACCAAAGATATCAAGCGTATTCTGTTTGTTTTCTTTAAGAGCACATTTTGTTGATACTGTTAGTACACACAAACTAAGGTAGACCCTTTACAGTTCCGGCCCGGGTGGTAAATTACTCTTACCTTTATGAGCAAAAAAGAAATTCCACATTGCACTGGGGTCTCCAAGTCCTGCAAAGCGCGCTTCTCTCCGCACAAACTTTGGATTTATATTGATTGAATGATTAAACTAATATTGTGATATGTTTAAGTTTTTTATATCAATGGATTTTAATTTAAATCGCGATGAATTAAGCAGGCTTTTGATCTGTCTGCCGCTGTTTGCTAGTATAACTTTAAAAAACAAAAACTTGAATTTAACAAACAAAAAGTGTTCCAAATATATCTCTAAATTAACTTTATAAACTAAAGGAACGAAAATAAATGTAATCACTTTGCTATTAAAATCAGCATCTGTGTAATGAGGAAGAGAAAGAGAAAAAAAGACAGTCGGACTGGAAATTCAGTCGGCCAAAAATTGATGAGCTGTCGGACAATTTTACAAGGAATGTTTGTTTAATAACCTATATAATATTCTTAGGCTACTTTCTTAATTAAATATATTATTTCTTTGATTTATTTTAGCGTTTTTAGGCTGCTTGTTAGCTGACTGAAGTGTAGGCTATATATAAAAAAACAACGTGCTACCGTCACAGCCCTATTCAAAACTGAGACTATTTCACCTCAGCAGAGCTCCTCTTTCTCCTTACGGTTGTGGTGTGTTTTCGACACATTATACAGACAGACAGTGTTACAAAAACTATAGAATTAGTTTTCTCCATCTCCACTATCCAACGACCCGTACACCAGCTGTTTGTGAAAGTACGCTAGCCAAAGTAGGCTTAAATATCAAACATGTTTGATATAAATCGGGGCAGCATATATATATATAATGTAGAAACGGTGCTTCATGCTCAAATGTTCCAGTTTTGCGCATAAGTTAAATTTGCATTTTTGGATGGAAACACAGCTTATGAGGTGCCGAACTCTGCTGGCATCAGTGCGGGAGAGAGACCGAATGTGTCCACTCCGCTCTGCGCTCAATTTTTTTAAATATATATAATAACAACCAAATGTCTCTGCGTCACGCGACACAACGAATCGATTATGAAATTCGTTGCCAACGCTTTTAGTAATCGATTTTTATCGATTTTCGTTGTTGCAGCCCTACTGCAAACAAACATAAGCAAAAACAAAAACTTTAACCAATGAAATAACTTCAGCCCATGACCACTGAAAAATTGTTTACACAAAAGAATGGCAAAAATTGGTCAAAACCAACCTTTCACACTAATAAATGCAACCAAAGGACATGCCCAAAGTAGCCATGCATCAAATACAAAAAGCATGCTACAAACAAGTAGCAGTGCTTTAGACACAAAAGCATGCTACAGAAACAAAGTAGAAATGCATCAAAAACACAAATGCATGCTACCAAACACAAACGCATGCTACCAAGCAAAAGTACCAATGCACTAAACACAAAAGCATGCTAAAAACAGACACAAAGGTAGCAATGCATACATAAGCTACAAAACACAAGTAGAACTGCCTCAACTTATTGAAACAAACTACAAAACATCGAAGTAGCACATAAATCACCACAAAGCATTCTACAACACAAAAATAGCAGTTTAGCCAAAAAGCATTTAAGTAATGAAGCATGCTATCCTGATGACGAGCCCCCAATTTATGTTACGACCCATTTAGGGACCAACATAAGAGCCATTCTAAAACCAACAAAAACAACAGTGGCCAGGGCAAAAAGTTAAAAGTTTTATTGTAAAGGTAAAAGACTACGACCAAAACAGAAAACAAAAGGAAATGCACTTGAACTCACATCTTAAATAAGGATTGGTGAGCTAACTAATTTAAACTGCAACTTACTGAAGAGTTAAGAAAACTTCCTATCTACCGAAGAACAAATTAAACACAGCAAAAGTCTTCCGGGTTAGCTCACTTGCCTATGCTTTCTATATACTCTGAATTAACTAAACAAACAATCACTCACCATCCTTAAAAGAAAATAAGGAAAACAAAACCCAAAATCAAACACAAAACAGAGTTCCCAGGGCAAGCCACCATTGAAGTGCGACCAGCAGCTCTTAAATAGGCAGAGGCTTCAGGTGTGTGTGCTAGTCTCCGCCCCCATCCAATTAGCAGCTGCACTCAGGACAGAAACAAAGAGAGAAAGAGCAGGGGCTCGTAACACTAACAAAGAGCTCCTTGAATGAAACTCCACTGAGAAGTACTGAAAGATAAACTTCTGACTCCTTGCCCAACGCAACACCGCATTAGACTTCCTAAAAGGAAAAAGCATCCCATAAGACCAGCCGACACCTCAGGAGCAGCCAGACAATGTTGAATGGAGCAACGGGCCCACAGGCCCAACAGCAAAACCCCTACCAACACAACTCAGACCCGCTCAAGTCAGTGTCGACACCCCCAACATCAGAGGCCTGATGGCATTTGAGCAAAACAGCACCTGCTGCCCTCCTGCACCCTAACCGGGTCCGTCGGAAACTGTCTTTACACTACAAAATCTTTATGACAATTCTCTGCGAACCCTGGAACTACCTGCCCTCTCACAAGTGAGAGTCCAACCAGCGAGTCCAGACTGCAGGGACCACAGATACTAGATAACAACCACCTGACACAGACCAACCTGGGTCAGGATGACAACTGACAGTGCCTCGACACCTGCTGCACAAAGCTCGAGGACCCATACCTTGCCACTGTCTATATTATCACACCTGATAACGTCGACCCCGGCACCACAGCCACTCCTTGAAGCACCAACCTCCAGAGAGCCACCTCTCTCTTCCAGCCAGGAGTGCCGGGTGCATGCCTGATTGTTCCGCACCTTTGACGTCCCTCGCTGTTGTCTGTTGGACGGACAACAGCGTTCGAAAGAGGGGATATGTACATGAAATAACTAGTTATATTGCTTAAATGACTTCTCCCCCATGATTAACACCTATGTGCTATGAGCCAGACCTCTGGTCACTATCCAGCTCATCCCCCCACCATCAAGATAAGACTCCTACAGGAATGCAGGGAAAGATAGACTTTCCTTATTCAGACATGCAGTCCCACATACAGTTATATAGAAATGTACACGTATCAATGTGTTACCTTTTCTTATATTGTTGTTTCTGTTATGTATGTCGGCCTCAAACATTAATCCGCAATAGGTGAATTATTGTGCATGCTAAGACTCACGTTTAGAATCACTCAGTCAACCGAGAAGATTCATAGATCATGTTTGGTGTCTATGAGCAGCATTTATTATTCCCTAAATGTCAATGTTTGTGGCATCTTAATAACTCCTTGCTTTATATGTATTATTGAACTTTTGAAAGTTTTGTGGCCAAACAACCAATCAGCTTCCACATGCGAAACCCCATTGTGAGAGACAAAGACTTTCAATCTTCCCTCCAAAACTCAAATCAACCGGATTGGACAAGATCCAACTGTGGGCGTGAAAGACCTACAGGTTTATAAACCTTCCCTCATCTCTCTCTCTTCTCTTGCCTTCGGGACACAAAGACACGTCACCCGCACCTCCCCCCAGATCCATGGGGGGGGGGGGGGGTCTCACCTAGCAGAGGAGATGATGAGGCCTGCAATACTCTCAAGGAACTGGAAAGGACTCTCTGAACTGAACACATACGGAACCAATGCACAACAACAACAAGCTTGCAAGTGTCCGTCCTTTCTACAAACGTAGATAGCTGCGTTTAAGGCCTTTTATAAAAGAAACGATTTCAGGATGTTCAGAACCGTTTCATTCCTGTCCCTTTGCAAACTCACTTTCTGTCTCTCTCTCTCTTACTCTCTCTCTCTCTCTCTCTCTCTCTTACTCTCTCTCTCACGTGTTCTCTGTCTATTTGTGTTTTATGTACGTTTGTCTATGTGCGATCGTTTGTAAGTAGAATAGTTTAATAAACAACCATGTATTCACATATAATGATTCTCTGTGCTGAATGCTTACATTACAAAGTCACTTAAACTGTTTCGATCTCATACTGCTACCTTAAGCCCTATTCTGTTCAATTGTTTTAACTCTGTTCTGGTTAGTAAAAATGCATTGCCGTGACGACGGGCCAACGTCAGAGTAATGGGTATCACTGAACAATTTGCTGGACAAAAAACCAGTCGATATCGTTATTACTGTTACTGATCAGAAACTGGAAATTGCGTATATTTAATGACGATTATTATACACGATTTCCTGTGAGTTAAACTACTTTCCCTGACTGAAATGTATGTTTTAAATAACTAATTTCATCCTATTCATTGGTCATAAGACCTGGTGGAGTTTGCAGTGTATATGTAATGAGAGAAACAGTCTCATGCATATACACACATATATTGATCATCTTAAATTCTTTGAGCTAACCAAAATTCTCTACACACGGTACTGTAAAAAGTGCTGCCAGGGAAAGAGTTAAAATACTTTTGAAATGTCTTTTGTTTCATCAATCTTATCAGTTCCTTAGAAATCTTTGCACTAATGCTGTGCACTAATGTAGGTTATGCAACTGAAAGTACATCAACGTCAGTTTAAGTAAACTGCAAAAACTATTTGTTAGTAAAAGATACAATG
Source organism: Garra rufa (assembly GCF_049309525.1). NCBI lineage: Eukaryota > Metazoa > Chordata > Actinopteri > Cypriniformes > Cyprinidae > Garra > Garra rufa. The sequence continues at coordinate 7,685,578 of NC_133370.1, forward strand.
AAAAAGTAGTACTTTTTAAGAGATTCAAGATAAAATTGAATCCCATTAAATCATGTAGAAAGGATCCTACAGGAAATTTATGTCTTGTCCATATACAATTCCTAATGGAATTCAAGGAACGCTTCCAAAATATGATAGAAATTCTAATTAGAATCCTTTATGGGGGTTTTTCACAAGGGAGTATTTTGCAGATTCTGAAAAGGAAATGTAAACTGTTGACTTTAACTGTAGTTCCTCACAAATAGTTGTGAATTAGCTCAAGAGGGAAATGTACATAAATAATAAATTTATGACTAATTATGATAACAATTATTTATGTCAGCAGTCAGTATTAACTGTAGCAGAATTAAATATCACCATCGACTAAGCTGTTCGTCCAGTGAACATTCAGGTTAATTTCACAGTAACTCTAAGCAATGATATTTTCTTGGCCACAAAAAAATAATATTCTTACAATAATAATGCATTAGAGCACGTAGCTTAATCAGAATCGTAAAGGGACATTCATTTACAAGGCAGAATCAGAGACTCATTTGTGCACAAGAGTTTTATTAATAAAGGACTAACGCTTGACTAATCTAAACAACAAACATACAATCACTCATACATGGAGGAAGGGCAAGTCAGATTGGATAAATGGAGCCATTAGAGAAACAAGAAAAATGAGGCTATGAAAAAAAGTCAGTTAACCACCTGAATGAAACCATCAGTGCCATTTTACAACAGGGTTTACAAATTAAACTTTTTAAACAAATTAAACAAATATGTTTTTTTAGTTAAATGTATGATCCTTGCATTGCCTTGGTCATTAACGAGTTCCACCCAGTCTTTTCTGGGTTTAAGGAGCAATGAATTCCAAAGATGTCCTGACTCTGTGGTGATTGGGAGTTTTTCTTTCTTTTTTTTAATAAGTGGATCAGTCTATTTGTGCTGATAACATCACTTACATTTTGTTTTGTTTTTTCCTTTAAATGTGTCTGTGAGCACCTGTTTTTACACCAATGTGAATGCTTGTGTGTGCACCAGTGTGTGTGAGCGCACTTGTGTTCATAAGGTTCCTCCATGTAAATGTTTAATAGTGTGTGGGAACCATAGCCCCGTCCCGCAAGGCATGAAGCAGACATGGAGGAGACCCGGGCCCCAAACATCCGGAGGCCCTCCAGGGCATGGGATTTTCCTCATCTTCCTAGGAGTTTAAGGCCTCCCAGGCACAGCAGCATCGGCTCTGGGACTTATCAACCAGAAGATGTCAAGGTGATGAGACAAGGCACTAAAAGAACTGAGAAAAGCCTGGAGAACTGAGCCTTTATCTCCTATAGGGGTCACAGTCAGGAGATAAAGTTAAGTGGGAGGCCAGGGTAATTGATAATTGGGAGGCTAGAGAGCCAATGGTGACTTTTGCTTTTGGAGGGAAAGTTTACGACTCTTTGTAAGCATGGTATTTGCATATGTACTGGGATTGGTTGTTCATGTAAAAACTACTAAAGATCTTTCAGATCAACAAATTCAACGAGAACAAACATTTTGTGTGGTTATACTACATAGTGATTTATTATAACACATGCATTAAAACATTACAGAATACAAAATAAATTAACAGTAATAACACACAATGATCTAAAGATATGTGTGTTTCTTCACAGAAAGGTTTTTCTAAGAATTAATGAAAGCAGTCAGTTCCTATGGCAGTATGTGTCCTTTTTTAGAGTATTAGTTGGGGAAAATTCTCTCTACATACTTTTGAGTGGTAAAGATTATGGCAGAGGAGTCCTGGATGCCATAGTAAGACCATTTGAAGACATCATGGTAGCCAGTTTTGTGGATTGGGTGAAGGGGGTGTGTGTTCATTTGTTAATCTAATGAAAAATTGATTATTTGGTGGATCTAATAAATGAACTGTGCGTCTGATTGGTCCAGACCCTACATTGTATTTTTTCCGAGCAACAAAGAATGTCGGTTTGTAGAGTAATTTACGACAGCTTCAGATGTGGCTCAACCAATCAGAATCAAAGACCTAAACTGTTTTATACATTTTGGTTGAAACTCTTTCCACACTGAGGGGATCTGTCAGCCTTCACTTTTGTGAATTTTAATGTGCCTGTTAAGATTTTCTTTTAGAGTGAAACTCTTTCCACACTGTTGGCAGGTAAAAAGGCTCTCTCTATTGTGGATATTCATGTGCTTGTCAAGGTTTCCTCGTTGACTGAAACTGTTTCCACATTGACTGCATGTGTAAGGCTTCTCTCCAGTGTGAATTCTCATGTGACTTTCAAGGTTTCCTTTGTGACTGAAACTCTTTCCACACTGTTGACAGATGAAACGCTTCTCTCCAGTGTGAATTTTCTTGTGGACTTTAAATTCTCCTTGTTCATTGAAACTCTTTCCACACCGACAGCACGTGAAAGACTTCTCTCTTGTGTGAATTTTAATGTGCTTTTTAAGGTTTCATTTGTGACTGAAACTCTTTCCACAATGTTGGCAGATGAAAGGCTTCTCCCCAGTGTGAACTTTCATGTGGCCTTTAAGCAAACCCGGATTAACCATACGGGCAACTGGGCAATTGCCCAGGGGCCCACGACATCTAAAGGGCCCAGGACAGCAAGGGCACGAGCAAAATAAATTGCCTTATGTTATTTATCTTATTTACACGAAGGCATGTCATTTCTGTCTCTACATAGTCGCGCGTTTACAATGTCTCCTCTGCGAAAACACGGACGGGATTGCGCACTCCATTCATAAAAACGGAATTTACTATAGCGCGGAATACCGCGGAATTCGTCGTTTTTGGGATTAATAAATCAAAAGTTGGTCTGTCACTTAATTCAAATCGCGATATTGACTAGTGTCTGTGAAAACTGAAATGCAAAAAGACCGTTTTAATATGAATGGTGGAGATGCGTTTTTTTTACTGCGCGCGTACTGAAGCACGTTATTTTTTTGCATTTGCACCTCACATGAACAGATAAACTCAATCTCCAAAACTGCTGTGAGTGTCACTTTTACCGTTTCATTTAAGAAAACTAGCATCATATCATACTGAACACACAGAAACTTCACGGCAACCTGTCAAAATAAAAGTACGGTTCAACATGTAACAACAATATTAGTCTTGTATTCCTTTTGTACAGTATAATGTAGGTGTATATATATTCCTATTTAAATAATTTACACAAAACAATATATATGATAAAAAAATAAATATTACAACAAGATTAACCACTTAATTGTAGAAAAAAAATACTACAATTATTATTTAAACGTTTTAAACTGAATATAATTTTTCTTCCATGTATTGATTTTAACAGTAAACCTCTGTTTGTTTGACAAAAAATTAAAAGGGTTTATTTTTCATTTGATTAAAAATAAATAAATGTTTATGCTTTCATTTGATTATCAGAAAAATTAAAACACATAAGAATTTCTAAAAAAAATAAAAAAATAAAAAAGCAAAAGATTGTTCAAAATGTTAAAATAGAGAGTTTTGGACTTATTTTTCACTGAAATAAATGTTTTCGTTTTTACACAAAGTAGGCTAAAGTACCGGGAAAAAAATAACGTTGGCTACTGGCAAATGGTTTGAAAGTGGTTGCTTATCTATTCATTTTTTGTGAAAATGGAGGATACTTCCCTCCCTCTCAATGTAGTGGGTCAATTTTACCAGATTATACTGTACAGATGCTGATGTGTTTTGTTTTCATAGCATCATATGTGAGTGAATGTCTTTGATAGGGGACATAGTAGTGCATTTGTAGTTCTATGAGCATTTAAATATTTGTAAATCAAAATATGATGAAAGTTAGGATTTGAAGTATTGAGTATATTTACTGTATATTACAGTAATATATTCTATATATGACCATATTATGGTGATCCTGGGGTCGTGATGATGGGCCCTTGAATATTGTTGCCCAGGGTACAACAAAGTGTTAATCTGGCCCTGCCTTTAAGGTTTCCTTTGTGACTGAAACTCTTTCCACAATGTTGACAGATGAAACGCTTCTCTCCAGTGTGAATTTTCTTGTGGACTTTAAATTCTCCTTGTTCATTGAAACTCTTTCCACACTGACGGCACGTGAAAGACTTCTCTCTTGTGTGAATTTTAATGTGCTTTTTAAGGGTTTCTTTTTGACTGAAACTCTTTCCACACTGTTGGCAGATGAAAGGCTTCTCTCCAGTGTGAACTTTCATGTGGACTTTAAGGTTTCCTTTGTGACTGAAACTCTTTCCACACTGTCGGCAGATGAAACATTTCTCTCCTGTGTGAATTTTCATGTGGACTTTAAGGTTTGAATTCTGACTGAAACTCTTTCCACACTGTCGGCAGATGAAAGGCTTCTCTCCTGTGTGAATTTTCATGTGGACTTTAAGGTTTCTATTTTCACTGAAACTTTTTCCACACTGTTGACAAATGAAACGCTTCTCTCCTGTGTGAATTTTCTTGTGGACTTCAAATTCTCCTTGTTCATTGAAACTCTTTCCACGCTGAAAGCAAGTGAAAAAACTCCCAGTTCTTTTTTGTGTAGATGTATTTTCTGACTCTAAGGAACAAAATGATTTTTTTCCAGTAATGAAAACATTAAGATTTTCAAACTGATCTTTCTCTTCAGTTCATTCAGTGCTGTTGGGCCTAAGGTGGGAAAACAAATAAATAAAAGTTAACCCCAGTTTAATGCCACAGAGCAGGTAACACCAGTCATGTAGATTTGTAATGCATGTATGCTAGATCTCATTTAGCACTCGTTTACTTGTGTAACCTTTGTCCTCTCCTGACTAGAGATGCACCAATCAGCACTTTTGGGGCCGATCACCAAGATCTTGATCTGCCAAACGCCGATCACTGCCGATCACAGAATGGCAGGGGAATGGGTATCTTTTTATCTATAATCTAGCAGAGATTGCACCATTTGTAGAAATGAAACTAAATATAAATTAATTATATTGGGAAAAAGTAACTGTAAAAATAGGCTACAGTCAAGATCTTGAAGAAACACCAAGTTAGGGTTGTAGACGATAGTACAGTGCATCGATGATAGTTAGAGATATCGCCAGTTGCTGATGGCTTTGACGATAGCAAGACTCAAAAGGGAGTCTTTTCTGCTCAAAAAGGCATCTAACTTTAGCGATGCAGTGCAGAGAGTCGGTTCTAGGATGCTTCAGAAAATTGCCGTGGTATAAACACATGCATAGAGTGGACACATGCAAGAGATTTTATTCAGCATACAGTGTAGATAGATATACTGATTATAACTGGAGTGTTTTTTAAAGTGCTCCTCGCACTAGACTAGGCTACACCAGTTAATGATGAAGTTCTTTGATAATGTAAATGTTCTTTGCTTGTTATTTGTAGCTGCTTTTTAAGACGATGTAAGGATTATATTATCCAGCATTGCAGTCATTAGGATAAAGGTAGTAAAATGTGGCTTAGGCTGAATTAAACACGATATATCCGAATCCGTCTGTATATAGGAAACAAACATTCACCTCAGTAACATCTATATGCGTTCATTAGAATAACGATGGGATAAAATGGCGCTAAACATACACACGTGAATTACACGCGCACCGTTTCTATTCTGTATGAACTGAACTACAACATGTACTGATGACAACAATCAGACATACAGCGGTAACATTATTGCAATATGACGGGTATAGAAAGATACATTCATTTACATTCAAGCACGCACAATTACCACTCACTGAAGATGGCAGAGAAAGAAACCGAAAGTAAACTTAAACTTCTCTGCCAAAACTACAGTCAGCGCTCTGTACACGCACAACTTAGTCACATGCCCAATAATAAGACTACCCTTACAAAACGAATAAGGAATATTACTCATGTTGCCACTGGTAAGCTCCGCTCTACTGTTGTTTAGCTGTGCGGCGTGCATGCACGTGTGAAAAAGTCACGCGAGTAATTTACGTCAAATGATCGGCTTTTTTGATCAGCGCTTTTGGGGTTCACCGATCAAGCTATTTTAGCCAATATCGGCCGATCATGATCGGTGGCCGATCAATCGGAGCATCACTACTCCTGACAGTAAACTTCATATGTTTGCATGACTTTCTAGCATTTACAGATGAAGAATATGCCCTGAGGAAAACACAACATCTCAAATGTATTAAACAATATGTATTAAACCGACATTAAGGACTGCTTAAAAACAAGCGTGCACATCAAATTGCCTTCACTCACTGAACCAGGATCACATTAGTGAGATTGTGTGACCTTAAATGGTCATTTATGGAACTACTTTAACCCAGATTGATTTGTTAGTTTATCTCAAGTCAGGTTTTGGACTTTAATCCCAGCTTTTCTTAGAGTCTTTTTGAAACAGCCCCCAGAGCTTGACATAACATGATATAAATTGAGTTAAGGTTAGGAGACACTGCCAACTAAACCATAAGGGCAGTCACGGACGGTTGCAGAACGGTGGCTTTCCAGGACCGGAGTTCGTTCTCCTGCTCTAGAATGAAGCTCAAAGACAGGAACAGCCTAACAAGGAGGAAAAAAGCCTAAGAACCTGATATGACTGCGCACAGAGCTCACAGAGAAGAGACCTTAGCTCTCAGATCAAGGGAACAATGCTCCATCCGAGACTGGTAGCTTTATCAGGCTTTACATGCAGACAAAATGAAAATGACATTGAAAATTTGAAAGCTGCAGATTCATTCACTGATGAAACACAGCTGTTTCTTGGAGACTCACACCAGTTCTGTTGTGGATTTTGTTGGATCTATTATTTCTTTGTTGTAAAATCTGATAATATTGTGTTTAAAATGTAGGCTACATTTAAAATGTAAAATCTTCACTTAATATTACCTTTTTGTTTAACTTAGAAAATCAACATTTGAAATCATTTGAATATTCAGAGAAAATTGCACTCTTGCTCATATTTTAAAGATGAAAAGCAGTAAGTCACACTGTATGTTTCTGTATCGAAGAGAGTTTCTTAAATCGATCTCTATGTAGAGTCTGTCAACATTTGATCTTCATGCTATTAAGTAGGGGTCGACCGATATGTGTTTTTCAGGGCCGATGCCGATACCGATTATTACAGATCAAATGCACTGATAAACGATATTTTGAACCGATATGTGTCTACATATTTTCATTAGTTTTAATTTACAGTGCAGTGCAAATGTAGGCATAAAAACATTAATTTATCTTTTAATAAAATAAGTTATTTTTTTACAAATGAGTTTACTAATAAAAAAAACATGGAAAACATCCGATCAGAATGCGTCCCCGACTGCCTCTTCTATTCTATGTGCCTTATATATGAAAACGTTTTAATTTTCACACGAGTTTAAAATATATATCTCCAAAGAGTGAGTTTTTTTAGGCGACTGTTATTTTAGAATGTTTTCGCATCACTGGTGACGCGTCATGTGACACACCGCAGCCACAACAGCACTGTAAGACACATGGATCGCTTTTATGTCGTTTTTCCTTTTTTATTATTAATATTCACAAGCATGCTCGCTATATTATGAAATATCTGATATTCCGATTTCAAAATATGTGCAAGTAAATGTATTTAAAAGTCCAAACACTTTTATAATGATCGCATTAGTTAATCTGTACCGGGTGATGGGCGCCGCCATGTTTGTTCGCGCTGAATCCGAGCTGTGGGATTTACAACACGCAAATTCATCCTCTCCTCTCGAAAGACATTAAATTAAGTCTCTGGTGAGCTGGGAGAAGAGGAGTGTGCACTTTATAGTTACCTACATAATCTGTTTATGATATCAATGAAATATGTTGTCAGAATATATTTGTAGGATCATTATTGCCGCTTCCATCAGTGTGTATTTTACAAACTATAAATGTATGGTTTTGCTGGTACTTATTTTAGGTTTCAGACACTTAAATACACATAAGCATTATATGGTTGAAAACACTGAATAGTTGTGATAATATGACAAGCACTCTGCATTCGATCTGGCTCAGAGCCAGCCAACGCGCCAAAACAGATTTTAATTCAGCAGCTGATGACGTGATGCGGCAAACGTTCGAATCACACCGGTGTGATCGTACGCATCAGGGACCAGCCAAGACAAATCACACCGGTGTGATCGTACGTGCTAAGGGGTTAAAATAGGCCATTCATTGAAGATGCGCCTTATAGTGCGGAAAATACAGTATATGACTGGATTCCGCGATTCCGTCCGTGTTTTCCGCATCCGGGAAATCAAGACAACATTGAGGTGTTTTTGCAACTTCACCGTAAAGGATTGTGAATTACTGAAACACAATCAACGTCTGCTGCTGACTTACCTTTGAGAGACAAATGATTACTGCCGCTCGCAGCTCCAGCAAGCGTTCTGTGCCTTCAGTGCCTTCAGCCTTTGAGTTGATTGGTCGGGCTCACGACTCCCAACAAATCAGATGCGCGGTGGGCGGAGACTGCTCTAGGGCACAGAGTGGTGAGCTCTGACAGACTGCGTCGGAGCCAAAGAGCGCATTTCAAAATTTAATTATTTTGATCGGCAAATCGGTTTTGAAAATAACCGATTCCGATAATCGTAAAAAGGCTTAATATCGGCGCCAATAATCGGTCGACCCCTACTATTAAGTGCTACAAATCTATTTTAAAGACACAATGAACAGCAGCATGATTTGCTAAAGCAGCACTCTGTGGGCATTCAATCATACGTACGCTGTTGGTGTCGATTCAGGTTTCACAGCAAAAATGAGGTAACTTAATGTAATTTGACCATTTACTCCCATTTAATTGTTTTTATAATAAAAGTGAAATTTTGCTTGTCAGAAATACTTGCTTTAATGTTACTTTAAGTTGGGGCACTTTAAGCTCAGCATTTTGTTCACGTACCCCTCCATCAGTTTGAGAACCACTGGTTTATATTGTTCTCATGGTAAAATACAGAACCTTCTTTATAAATATGCCCTACTGCTCCACTCTGATGCTCCTGAACAGCGCTCATCTATTTATTTACTTAATTGTATTATTATTACTTGAATTCTTTTCTTAATTTTTTTCTCTTTATCTATTTATTATTATATATGTTTTGTTCCTTCTTCTTTCCCTTTTTCCCCCTTATTCCCTCCTTTTTTATACATACAAGATATAGAAGTGTACAACTAATACATTACAATTAGGGGTGTAACAATATGCCTAGGTCACGATACGATACGTATCATGATATTTTGAACAAAAATTTAAATAAAAAAAAGAGATTTTTTTTTTTTTTTTTAATTCAACAGCTTTCTTAGTTTTCATACAAGTTCGCATTTTAAAGGTTGTATCAGCGATTTCTAGCCTAAAACATAAAGTGTCGATTTCAGCTTACCTTTCTTCACAATCCGCTCGCTGCCTGCCCCATAAATTGTCTGTGAAAAAAACGCGTCTCTCTGGTCAGCCTAGGGTCCGAGATATGCCAAAAAATACAATCGGCGCTATCAACACACCACAGATAACCAAACAGTGTTCCAACCAATCAGCGTATAGGGGTTTGGTGTTGTGGACTTTCCTACTGGTGCTGGGATGTGAGGGAGGCGGAGCGAAAGTCCACAACACCAAACCCCTGACGCTGATTGGTTGGAACACTGTTTGTTTTTGTGGGGAAAGGTTGGTAGTGCCGATTGTTTTTTTGGCATATCTCGGACCCTAGGCTGACCAGAGAGACGCGGTTTTTTCACAGACAATTTATGGGGCAGGCAGCGAGCGGATCCTGAAGAAAGGTAAGCTGAAATTGACACTTATGTTTTAGGCTAGAAATCGCTGATACAACCTGTAGTGCCTGGAGCCATCAGACATGAAATAACTAGTTATATTCCTTAAATGACTTCTCCCCCATGATTAACACCTATGTGCTATGAGCCAGACCTTTGGTCACTATCTAGCTCATCCCCCCACCATCAAGATAAGACTCCTACAGGAATTCAGGGAAAGATAGACTTTCCTTATTCAGACATGCAGTCCCACATACAGTTATATAGAAATGTACATGTATCAATGTGTTACCTTTTCTTATATTGTTGTTTCTGTTATGTATGTCGGCCTCAAACATTAATCCGCAATAGGTGAATCATTGTGCATGCTAAGACTCACGTTTAGAATCACTCAGTCAACCGAGAAGATTCATAGATCATGTTTGGTGTCTATGAGCAGCATTTATTATTCCCTAAATGTTAATGTTTGTGGCATCTTAATAACTCCTTGCTTTATATGTATTATTGAACTTTTGAAAGTTTTGTGGCCAAACAACCAATCAGCTTCCACATGCGAAACCCCATTGTGAGAGACAAAGACTTTCAATCTTCCCTCCAAAACTCAGATCAACCGGATTGGTCAAGGTCCAACTGTGGGCGTGAACGACCTACAGGTTTATAAACCTTGCCTCATCTCTCTCTTGCGCTTGCCTTCGGGACACAAAGACACGTCACCCGCACCTCCCCCCAGATCCATGGGGGGGGGGGGGGGGGTCTCACCTAGCGGAGGAGATGATGAGGCCTGCAATACTGGAAAGGACTTTCTGAACTGAACACAAACGGAACAATGCACAACAACAACAAGCTTGCAAGTATCCGTCCTTTCTACAAACGTAGATAGCTGCGTTTAAGGCGTTTTATAAAAGAAACGATTTCAGGATGTTCAGAACCGTTTCATTCCTGTCCCTTTGCAAACTCACTTTCTGTCTCTCTCTTACTCTCTCTCTCTCTCTCTCTCTCTCTCTCTCTCTTACTCTCTCTCTCTCGCGCGTTCTCTGTCTATTTGTGTTTTATGTACGTTTGTCTATGTGCGATCGTTTGTAAGTAGAATAGTTTAATAAACAACCATATATTCACATATAATGATTCTCTGTGCTGAATGCTTACATTACAAAGTCACTTAAACTGTTTCGATCTCATATTGCTACCTTAAGCCCTATTCTGTTCAATTGTTTTAACTCCGTTCTGGTTAGTAGAAGTGCGTTGCCGTGACGACGGGCCAACGTCAGAGTAATGGATATCACTGGACAAAGAAACCAGTCGATATCATTATTACTGTTACTGATCAGAAACTGGAAATTGCGTATATTTAATGACGATTATTATACACGATTTCCTGTGAGTTAAACTACTTTTCCCTGACTGAAATGTATGTTTTAAATAACTCATTTCATCCTATTCATTGGTTATAAGACCTGGTGGAGTTTGCAGTGTATATGCGATGAGAGGAACAGTCTCATGCATATACACACATATATTGATCATCTTAAATTCTTTGAGCTAACCAAAATTCTCTACATTAATTGGCGTTAGAATGCGGGCAGTTTTAAACTATGTGATGTGAGCAGCTCAGGAATAATTTGTGTGTCTGCATGCTTGTGTATTCAAACTCGGCTCGCGACTCGCGTCTCTTTTGTTTGTGTGTGTGTGTGTGTTAGAACGGTGTGGCCAAGCCCACCTTTAACACCTTCACAGATGTTTGAGCCTCTCGCACAGAGAAACTAAACCACTGTTGAAGATGCAACTTAACTGCAGTTTATATATTGACCCTATAAAACGAAGAAATCTTTTATAGAGCGTCCTAAAGCCACCCTAAATTGAGCGAAGAAAACCTCAATTTTTGCGTGAAGAAGCTGATTGAGCGATGTTCCTCTTTCACCTTACAATGGCCATATCTTTATATTTTGAGTATAGATAGATTAGCCATTGATGTGCACTCCAATGCTAATCAGCTATCTTGCTCCTTTGGGTTAAAACCTCAGTTTAGCTAACTGATTAGGTTGACCCCGTTTGCTCGTCGAATAGATTTAATATAGTAAACAACTTCGCGTTATTACTGTACAAATCTTGATCGAGTGTTATTTATTTGTTTTGTGCAAAGCACACACAAGTCTTGTGTCAGCAGGCTGACTCAAGATCAAGGTGCACGCATCGTAACTAAGCAACCTTTTAATAGTGTAAGCATCCTATTAAGTTAAAGTTTGCAAAACATGTACCTGTGTTCAGTAAAACGGACACAAGAAATATACACCCGCGATAACGCATCGCCATGGTAACTGCGCTTAGATGCGCGTTCAAATCCACACAAGGTGGAATCTGAAATCCCGCATAAAAGGTATTTCCTTCTATTAAAAGATAGAAGTCTGTCTAAAACCTCTTCCAATACCTATGCCTGATTTCATATTATTTTTATTTTTATTTATTTATTTTTTTTCTTTGAGCAACAACGCTTATAGATAGTCCCAGTCAGTCTCTCCCTTCTCTTTTCCTTGTGATGTTACATTATTAATTATTGTTAGTTAAACCATAATGATAATTAACATAATGTATGTTTTTTCTCTTGTGTGTGTGATTTAATTTTAATTATTTCACCGCCTTAGATTCAACTCTCCCTTTAGCAATTATAATCGTATTTGCTCATTTTAAATTTTTGATTAAACAGTCTTGATTTAAATTTAAACTTTGACCAAATCGATCAAGTTGCACTCTCACTACCCCGGGTAATTCGGCCCATCCCAGGGGGGCCTTTCTCTCTTTTGCTCTCTCAGCTCTGCCATTTCCCAGGTGTGACGACTCCATAGCGCCCCCACCCGGTGGGCCCCGTCACTGACCTCAGGGCTGGCAGTCAGCTCACTTTCTCTCTTTTGCTTTAACCCTTTATACCTCTCTTTCTGATGGATTTTGTTTTTATTTTTCTCCCTATTAGAGACTGAACCTGTCTGAACATCAGTGAAATCTTGTGGTAACTACACCGATGAACTGAATAGCTCCAAAGTGAATCGCTCATCATTAAGTTTACTCATAGTTTCCTGTGTTTACCCACACAAACTATCTGACCCCTTCTTTACAGCTAGGATAATAAGCGTTTAGTTTGCGTCACCATCTGATGACATCAGTTAAGTACGCAACACATAGCAACATTTTAGCTCATTTGTTCTGTACGGACTTGCATTGGCTCGTTGTGCTTTGTCTCTCCCTCTCTATTTGTGTCAACATGTCACCGTCCAGTCTCGCCATCCAGTCCAGACAAGGCAAAGAGGCCATCCCGCCCTGGGTCTAGTGACTACAGCCCCTGAGCGGAGAACAGCCGGACGACTGCGCACACAGGCGAATGGATCACGATCCAGTCAAGAGCTACGGCTGCAGAGAACCAATCAACTCATCTACAGCCCGGACCATCAGTGACCACGCCCTCAACAAGATCGTCTGACTAAAGCCGCAGCGGAGAAAGCTTCACCCACGACGGAACCAGGACAGCGCGCAGAACCGCCTAGACCATCTGGATGCTCAGAGATAGCGGATGAAGAGGACAAGGACCTACACGAGGAGAGAGGAGAAAAGCTTCAAGACACGCCTGCAACACCCCCACAGACAATGGCCCCAGGCAGACAGCAACACTCATGCCACGGCCAAAGCCTTTTAAGGCCTCCTGCAAGCAGCCTACGCCGAAGTTCAAGTAACGACTCCGCAAAGAAACACAAAGTGAGCTGAACCCAGCACACCTAAAAGAACTCAAATGCTTGCAGATAACAATATGAACAAACAGGAGAGCTCAACACAAAATCTCTCCCGGGCCTAACAGCCCACCGTTCACACCTCACACGCCAGCAAGCTGGCCGAGAATCTGACAGCTGTCACCAAAACGCTGTCTTCCTGAACACTGCAGTAGGCTACAACACACGCCTGTCTGCAAAACATTGACTCTTAAGCAAGAACATTTGCCCAGTGTGACCACGAGACAGATCTGCTTAGCTCCACCTCCAGCTAACAGGACCCCAGCCATTTGTACCAGCAGTCAAAACTGTCAAAACTGAATACAGCAGCTAAGAACACGACTGCTACGACCAGCATCTGAGCCTACGTGAGACAACGCGACAGGCACCAAGGGAAGATGGCATCAACGCCAGAAAATCTTTCCCCTCAGATATCCACATCACACTGTGAGTCACCACCCAAATGCTACAGCCTTCTTCCGTACAGCGATTGCTCGATTCAGCGGACTCTACAGACCGCCGGAAAACAGCCAAGCACCAGAAGGCAATAAAGATTAGCAAAGTGATTGTCCAGCTGCCCCATGCCAAGGGGGGACGTCTGACTGACCAAGGTGAACAAACATACAGTGGTGTATGGGAGCTGAACACGCAGCGACATCACTGTGTGGGAGTGATCTGAGATCAGTGCAGGCCAACACTGAGGACACCTGTGCTCTGAACTTAACCTGGAATAGACAATGCAAAACCTGCTACTTCCTGTTTCTCACAGCCCTACGATACTCCCTCAACTGCGAGAAAGCCTTGCTAGATAAGATTACTCCCAGATGTTTACACTCTGGCGAACGAACTACCTGCATCCACCAAAAGGGGTCACTGTTCGGCTCAAAACACAGTGTGGCTAAAACCCTAACGTTGCACACACACTCATGTAGTTGTAATCCGAAACGGTGATGTTAAAAATGCGAACAATGTCCTTTATTGTGCTTCAACCAAAATCTGCACCTTCTGTGAGATCTCTTTTCAATTCATGATACAAATGTGAAGTTCTTACATTGTAAACAGAGCAAACACATCCATATTATTCCTTACTCTTTTATGCATTACCGTGTCAACAAGCTATATTGTGTTGGACTGAGCTTAAAGTGTACTATGGACAAAACATAATGCTTTACATTTGAATGAGAAAGTTCCATTCTATACATTTTGTTTTAAATTCACTCTACACTAAGAGGATCTGTTGGGCTTCTCTCTATTATGAATTTTCATGTGCCTTTCAAGGCTTCCTTTTAGACTAAAACTTTTCCCACACTGTTTGCATGTGTGAGGCTTCTCTCCAGTATGAACAAACATGTGCCTTTTAAGGGCTCCTTTTTCATTGAAACTCTTTCCACACAGTTTGCATGAGTAAGGCTTCTCTCCAATGTGAATCATCATGTGTCTGTTAAGGTGTCCTTTTAGGATGAAACTCTTTCCACACTGTTGGCAAGTGTACGGCTTCTCTCCAGTGTGAATACTCATATGCGTTTTAAGGCTTCCTTTTTGAGTGAAATTTTTTCCACACTGAACGCAAGAAAAATAACTCCGTTCGAAACCGCATACTTCCATACTATATAGTAGGCAAAAAGCAGTAGGCGAGCAAAAAAGTATGTTTGAATATTCAGTATTCATAAAAGATTAGGCGAGAATCAGTAGGGGAGTGCACTAATTCTCGCGAGATTCGGACAAGCGTCTACTTAAAGTGCGTTCGAATATGCCTACTTACCTACTATCTAGTAGGAAAAAAGAGTATGTGAAGAAAGAAGTACGTTCGAAACCTCAGTATTCATAAAAGAGTAGGCGAGAAATCCCCGGATGTCCTACTGCTTCAGCCCAGATTCTGAAGTGTTCATCTGATGCACACTTTTCAATCCCAGGAGTCCACAGGAGGCCAAAACGTCATCATCGAGCGGTATTGGGAACCGCAACGAGAGTGTTTACAAATGTGAGTATTACAAACCAAAACACGGTTCCCTGTCTTAAAATCGTATTTGTTGAGCTACTGTATCGTAAACTGCTGATTTGCATAAGGTGTCAATACGTGTAACGTTGAAGTATATTTGTGATTTCTCTGTAAAACACGTTTTTATTACGTATAGCGACCATAGCATCTTAAAGATGATTACTAAATGTTTAACAACTGACAGGAACATGTTCTGAGAGAATTAAATGAGCACATCACAACACCAAACAGACATCTAAACGAGTGATGGACGTTATGTGAGTTTAAGTAGAATTCTCTGTTGTCAACACTGCTTTAGATTAATGTAATGTAAATAAACACATGTACATATAGTAACTAAACATGAGTTATCTATTTAATTTGTCTAATAGTACTGTTTATAAATTCAGGAGCATTTGTATTGGATAAAAAGCCAATGAACACAACAGCTACCTCATAAATGTAGTATTGAGCACATGAATCAGAGGGAACTGAATCTTGTGTGGATGTTTCAGGGACAGATGAGACAAGTATGCTTGTCCGGTGAAGAGTGACTGATGAAGCAGTGCTGCCATCAAAGGCTTTGAGTGAGTACACTACAGACATCTATTTAAACCTTAAGTTGCAGTTTATTAATAATAAAAAAAACTTTAATCACTTTTCTGATTCTAGATTTCTGTGCCTTTGTTGCAGATATTTTGCGGTGGAGCAGGACCTGAAAGGAAAGGTGACAGCAGCATTTGTGGGGAAAAAAGTAAAATCTGTAACTTAAAATAAAGTTTGGTAATTTTGTTAATTCTTATACTGAGATCTAATGAAATTGTGCTGTTAAAATGACAACTTTTGTATTGTATTTGTACATCTTTGTATGATCTGAAATATCTGCTGCAAACTGGTGTGTGCATCGAGAAAAGGGAAGTCCACAGCAGCATCCTGGAAATGGTCAAGTGCCATCGATGAGACCCTCCATCACTCCACCTGCTCTTTGTCTCATCTGGACCAGATGATGCTGTGGTCTCTTCATCCTCAGAGACCAAAGAGCCAGCGAGAGCATCTAGAGAAAGACTAAAATACCAATATGTCTGAATAAAGCTTTGTTCCATGTGTCTTTATTTAAGTTCATGGTTACTTTATTATTTTACTCATATGTCCATGTTGTTATCAGTAAATAAAATATAAGTTTCATTAACATATGTATTAATTAATTACTTGATTAAAAAAACCTGCTTATTTTACTAAAAAATATAAATAATTATAGGTCATTATAATTATTTATAATATAGGTTATCATTATTATAAGCAGTGCATTCTGAGGTAATCTTAATTTCTAAGTAGTAATACTTACATTTTTTTGAGTGTAAAATCCTCAAAAAACACCTCCAAACACAAGATCTTCAAGCAGCTGATCCACTTCTTCTTTGTGCAGATATTGCAAACATGGAGGAAGATGTACTAGGTAGGGTTGTTGTGTTACTGATGCTATGAGGTGTTTGAGCAGCTGTTGTGCTTATTTTCATTTTATTACTAATACTACCTAACTTACAATTACAGGCTCAGGGTAAGATGGTATTTATCTTTAACAATAAACAATCATAATGAGAAAAACTAAAAACAACTATTAGTATGCAATTATATACACGGGGAAATATGATTAAATATCTCTGAATAATCAAAATATTCACATCATCGTTTATCAAAAATTGGATTTATTTTTGTTATTGATAAGCCTCAGGGATGAAAAGAGAAATTCAACAATTTAAACTATTTTTGTGTGTGGATAAACAATTTTTAATACAAAACAAAAGAAATAACTTTTTCAAAAAATAAAGAATTTGGGTTTTCCTGACAAAAAATATTTCTTTAAGAATAAAAAAATACAAAAACCTAAATGAACCCAAAACGTATCTGTTATACTACAATCACAATAAAAGAACAGCTGTTAATTCAACATGACCACAAAATGAACAAATTTCATCAATATCAAAATATTTATAGAAAGATGAATTAAACCTGTCGCTATATGTTAAGTTGTTGCACTTGTTATAACATCGTTGGTCACATGATAACGTCAATGTTTTTTCTTAATTGAGTTTAATTAGTTATTCTGTGTTTCTCTCTTGTAGAGGATGGTTAATGGTGTAGTTCAGGGCTATTCAATTAGATCCACTTGAGGGCCGGATTATCGAACTGGAAATTTGAAGCGGGCCAAGGGGATGGGGGCCGTCCCGATCTTTTTCTAGGGGGCCTATACAATTACATTGAAATTCATATTCACTAATTTGTACAAATATTACCAAAACCAACATCTATAAAAGGTAAAGGTGCTGTCTGTCAATCAATAATAAAAAACTAGATAAAAAGTTTGTTAGCAAACTTTAAGTTGGCTTGAGAAAGCCTAGCCAGTAAGTTTTAAGTAGTTTTAAAAGCTTTTAGTTTAAAGAAAGTTTAAAGGTTTTCAGTTTGAAATAGTTTTAGTTTGATTAATAAAGTTTGAAGATAGATAGGCTAGATAGATATAAATAGTTTGAAAATAGATAGATTTATAGATATAAATAGTTAGAAGATATAAATAGTTTGAATGTGAATAGATGCTAAGGTGTTGCTATGCTGTTGCTAGCATTATTTAAGCAAGACTAGCAAGTTGTTAACATGATTTTTAGCATGACTAGCAAGTTGCTAGCATGATTTTAGCATGACTAGCAAGTCGCTAGCATGATTTTAGCACCACTAGCAAGTCGCTAGCATGATTTTAGCACGACTAGCAAGTCGCTAGCATGATTTTAGCACCACTAACAAGTCGCTAGCATGATTTTAGCATAATTTTAGCATGACTAGCAAGTCGCTAGCATGATTTTACCATGATTAACAAGTCGCTAGCATGATTTTAGCATGACTAGCAAGTCGCTAGCATGATTTTAGCATGACTAGCAAGTCGCTAGCATTATTTTAGCATGACTAGCAAGTCGCTACATGATTTTAGCATTATTTTAGCATGACTAGCAAAGTCGCTAGCATGATTCTAGCATGACTAGCAAGTCGTTAGCATGATATTAGCATGACTAGCAAGTCACTAGCATGATTTTATCAAGACTAGCAAGTCGCCAGCATTATTTAAGCAAGACTAGCAAGTCGTTAACATGATTTTTAGCATGACTAGCAAGTCGCTAGCATGATTTTACCATGACTAACAAGTCGTTAGCATGATTTTAGCACGACTAACAAGTCGCTAGCATGATTTTAGCATAATTTTAGCATGACTAGCAAGTCGCTACCATGATTTTACCATGATTAACAAGTCGCTAGCATTATTTTAGCATGACTAGCAAGTCGCTAGCATGAATTTAACATGACTAGCAAGTCGCTAGCATGAATTTAGCACGACTACCAAGTCGCTAGCATGATTTTAGCACGACTAACAAGTCGCTAGCATGATTTTAGCATAATTTTAGCATGACTAGCAAGTCGCTAGCATGATTTTACCATGATTAACAAGTCGCTAGCATTATTTTAGCATGACTAGCAAAGTCGCTAGCATGATTCTAGCATGACTAGCAAGTCGTTAGCATGATATTAGCATGACTAGCAAGTCACTAGCATGATTTTATCAAGACTAGCAAGTCGCCAGCATTATTTAAGCAAGACTAGCAAGTCGCTAACATGATTTTTAGCATGACTAGCAAGTCGCTAGCATGATTTTACCATGACTAACAAGTCGTTAGCATGATTTAAGCATGACTAGCAAGTCGCTAGCATGATTTTAACATGACTAGCAAGTCGTTAGCATGATTTTAGCACGACTAGCAAGTCGCTAGCATGATTTTAGCACGACTAACAAGTCGCTAGCATGATTTTAGCATAATTTTAGCATGACTAGCAAGTCGCTAGCATGATTTTACCATGATTAACATGTCGCTAGCATGATTTTAGCATTACTAGCAAGTCGCTAGCATGATTTTAGCATGACTAGCAAGTCGCTAGCATGATTTTAGCATGACTAGCAAGTCGCTACATGATTTTAGCATTATTTTAGCATGACTAGCAAAGTCGCTAGGATGATTCTAGCATGACTAGCAAGTCGTTAGCATGATATTAGCATGACTAGCAAGTCACTAGCATGATTTTATCAAGACTAGCAAGTCGCCAGCATTATTTAAGCAAGACTAGCAAGTCGCTAACATGATTTTTAGCATGACTAGCAAGTCGCTAGCATGATTTTACCATGACTAACAAGTCGTTAGCATGATTTAAGCATGACTAGCAAGTCGCTAGCATTATTTTAACATGACTAGCAAGTCGCTAGCATGATTTTAGCACGACTAGCAAGTCGCTAGCATGATTTTAGCACGACTAGCAAGTCGCTAGCATGATTTTAGCACAACTAGCAAGTCGCAAGCATGATTTTAGCATTATTTTAGCACGACTAGCAAGTCGCTAGCATTATTCTAGCATGACTAGCAAGTCGCTAGCATGATTTTAGCACGACTAGCAAGTCGCTAGCATGATTTTAGCATGACTAGCAAGTCGCTAGCATGATTTTAGCATTATTTTAGCATGACTAGCAAAGTCGCTAGCATGATTCTAGCATGACTAGCAAGTCGTTAGCATGATATTAGCATGACTAGCAAGTCACTAGCATGATTTTATCAAGACTAGCAAGTCGTCAGCATTATTTTAGCAAGACTAGCAAGTCGCTAACATGATTTTTAGCATTACTAGCAAGTCGCTAGCATGATTTTACCATGACTAACAAGTCGTTAGCATGATTTAAGCATGACTAGCAAGTCGCTAGCATGATTTTAACATGACTAGCAAGTCGCTAGCATGATTTTAGCACGACTAGCAAGTCGCTAGCATGATTTTAGCACGACTAACAAGTCGCTAGCATGATTTTAGCATAATTTTAGCATGACTAGCAAGTCGCTAGCATGATTTTACCATGATTAACAAGTCGCTAGCATGATTTTAGCATGACTAGCAAGTCGCTAGCATGATTTTAGCATGACTAACAAGTCGCTAGCATGATTTTAGCATGACTAGCAAGTCGCTACATGATTTTAGCATTATTTTAGCATGACTAGCAAAGTCGCTAGGATGATTCTAGCATGACTAGCAAGTCGTTAGCATGATATTAGCATGACTAGCAAGTCACTAGCATGATTTTATCAAGACTAGCAAGTCGCCAGCATTATTTAAGCAAGACTAGCAAGTCGCTAACATGATTTTTAGCATGACTAGCAAGTCGCTAGCATGATTTTACCATGACTAACAAGTCGCTAGCATGATTTAAGCATGACTAGCAAGTCGCTAGCATGATTTTAGCACGACTAGCAAGTTGCTAGCATGATTTTAGCACGACTAGCAAGTCGCTAGCATGATTTAAGCACAACTAGCAAGTCGCAAGCATGATTTTAGCATTATTTTAGCACGACTAGCAAGTCGCTAGCATTATTCTAGCATGACTAGCAAGTCGCTAGCATGATTTTAGCACGACTAGCAAGTCGCTAGCATGATTTTAGCATGACTAGCAAGTCGCTAGCATGATTTTAGCATTATTTTAGCATGACTAGCAAAGTCGCTAGCATGATTCTAGCATGACTAGCAAGTCGCTAGCATGATTTTAGCATTATTTTAGCATGACTAACAAGTCGCTAGCATGATTTTACCATGACTAACAAGTCGTTATTGCTATTTGGGCCATTTGGTGTCGCCAAAACACATACACTCACATGCACATACACATGCACGGTCAAGAGCATCCTTACGCTGCGCACTTATTTACGCCAAGTTTATTTTTTATAAATCCCGATATGTGCGTGGAAAAATTTGCATGCATATTTCTATGCCCATTTTGTGCGTACGCAACGTTATACATCAGGCCCCAGCTCTATCAAGATGTATTGAAGGTATTTTGTTCTCAGAACATATATCTTCACTAAAATCATAACATTAAAACAACATAACCTACTTTTTTTCTGATAGATGTACTTATGTAAAGTTGCTAATAAACTGTTTGTGTATTTATTATCTGAACTTTTCACTGTTGATAAAAGAAGATATGGAGTAACAGCTGAATATGTTTGCATGTTTGTGCCAATTAAAAAAACTGAAAAGGTAAAAATCAATGAAGCATATTCCTTTACACTGGAAAAAAATTTTTTTTAAACAAAATTGCTAACATAAAAGAACATTACCACTGAAATAAGTAAGATCAAATACAGACCATATTATCATTTATATCTAATAATATTTATATAATTAATATATAAAATATATTTATATATATTTTATATAATAATTTTAGCACAGATTATATGCACATTTAAAAAAAGACAATCTTTGGAAATTTTAATCATATTTCAGTAACATTCACAATAAATAAACCTTTGTAGTAGTAAATAGAAACTGCGACACATATATATTTTTGTGTCCTCATTTGCCTCGATAGCAAAATAAAAATAAAATCCCTGACAGTGTTTCAGTAACTTTCCAAAAGAGGAATAAATAAATAAATACACAAACAAACTAAATAACAAGAGATTGATTACAATAGTCAAAAGAGTGATAGATCAAATTTGCCATCACAACCCCTTTGTAACAGTTACTCAGCAGCATTAACTAGATTAATGTGAATTTAATGTCAAGGTATACTGTATAAGAAAGTATAGTGTTTTAAATGCACATTAAAAATAGAGAAAACTAATTCTAGGTTTATGATGTTATTAACTTTAGAAATGCATCATCATAAGGGTACGAAATTCTGTTCTACAATCAACATTTCTATGATATATTTGTGATTCTAGAGAGAAGCGCACCAATGGGACTTTTATTTTGCTCTGATGATGTGACGACATAAAGATGCGCTGCGCTCCTCATCTGTTGTTTTTCAAGAGAAGAAAGGTTTGTGGTTTTAACGTTTTTAAGTCAATGCACGCTGTTGAAAGCGTTTTTATAAGCTGTGTAAAATAAATGCATCATTATCAAATATAACGTTGTCATGCGTTATTTAGTGTAACTTAAACGTAAGCCTTTAATAACAGAAGTGCGTTCCGTTTCGCTCTCTATATCATGAATCAATCGTGTGATGATAAGAAGTGAGAGACTCAGAATCCGAATCATTTGAATCGAATCATTTGTGAAATGATTCAGTGATTCGATTCAGCGGCACGCGGACTACAAACGACAACAAACACAAACGAGTGAATCACAACCGAGAATGATTTCATGAGACTGTAATATATTAAATATGATAAATAATAAATAAAGATCAAATAAAGATCAAAATCGTTTACTTGAATATAAACCGGTGTAATTTGTATTATAAATTTTATATAGAAGTCTTTTAACTCTGACTGTCTTACTAGTGCAGCTGTTTTAGATACAGATAGAGATTTAGTTTGCATTGATTGTTCTTTCTATTAATAATTCTTATATTAAACAGGACAAAGTGTTCAAACAGAAAAAACTCCTGGAGAATCAACAGAGATCCATGTGAAACACTATTATAAAGATGGCGTTTATTAAAGAGGAGAGTGAAGACATGAAGATTGAAGAAACATTCATCAAACATGAAGATACTGAGGAACAAACACAGATGGTGTTTATTAAAGAGGAGATGGAAGACATGAGTGAAGAAACATTTAGAGTCAAACATGAAGATACTGAGGAACAAACACAGATGGTGTTTATTAAAGAGGAGATGGAAGACATGAGTGAAGAAACATTTAGAGTCAAACATGAAGATACTGAGGAACAAACACAGATGGTGTTTATTAAAGAGGAGAGTGAAGACATGAAGATTGAAGAAACATTCATCAAACATGAAGATACTGAGGAACAAACACAGATGGTGTTTATTAAAGAGGAGATGGAAGACATGAGTGAAGAAACATTTAGAGTCAAACATGAAGATACTGAGGAACAAACAGGTTGGTTTTTATTCTCAGAGCATTTGTTATTATGACATCATGCATTTAAATCAACAATAATATGGAATTAGCCTTAACCAAACATTGTAACATTAAACCTAGTAGCCATCTGCTTCTAATATTAAAACCATTGATTTATAGCACTTTGGCTAATTATGCAAAAGTACTAAGAAAATAATTTATTTGGCACAAAGCAAACCTTGAAATGTGAGTAATTACATTTGGCTACTGCATGCTGTCTACATGTTCATTTAAAGTATTTGGTAAGCAAATAAAACAAGGAAAAACACTTAGGCTACACCTATATGAATCCACACTTGCGTTTTCAAGCATTTTTCAAAAGTTTCTCATCCACACTGAAATGTCAGAAAACATTTAATTCACCTCACACCTAAGACTATACAAATGGAACAGATGATACTTTTTCATGCAAATTTCCTTTAATTTACCATTTTTTTGTAGAAGAAGACAATGTAGGACATACAGAAAAACAGTACAAAATGGGACAAAACAGTGTTGTAAATATAAAGCAAGTCTGACAATAAAACAAACACAAAAATAATTATATCTCGTGTGTATATAAAGTTAAAAAAAGCGAATAAGGAGGAAAATGAGGAAAAAGGGAAAGAAGAAGATAATTACTGGTTAAAGAGAGCAAATGAAGAAAATTATATAAATAATATCAATATATTCAAGTAAATCAATAGATGACCACTGTTCAGGAGGCATAGGTCAAACTTACACCAAGGTACTGTATTTTAACATGAGAACGGTATAAACCAGTGGTTCTCAAACTGGGGTACGTGAGGTGATGGAGGGGGTTCAAAAAAACAAAAGGCTGAGCTTTGGCATTAATTTAATTCTACCCCAACTTGAGGTTAAGGTGATGAGCAGGCATACATTGGGCTCAGGTTGTTGTGCTGAGGTGTTTCCCATGCATTGATTTATTTGTGGTGACTCAAATATCATACATCGTCACTACATTATCAAAACTGACCACAACCAATAGATTTTCCAAAAGGCTTTGACTTTGTTAAACAAACATGAGCACTGTGTATTTCAAAATCAAAGTTTTTATATCACTGTTTCTCTGAAGGAAACCTTTAGAAGGTTCAGAACCTTCTTTAGAAAATTTTCTTCAAATAATGCCTGATAAAGCTACCAGTCTCAGATGGAACATGTGAGCTAAGGACTCTGTTCTCTTCTCTGTGCGCAGTCATATCAGGTTCTTAGGCCTTTTTTGCCTCCCTGTTAGGCTGCTTCTGTCTTGGCTTGGCAGTGCTTCCCAGACTCTTGAGGTTCTCCTATGAGCAAGCCAGGAAAAGTGTCTGGGTCCCCCTCTCATCTCTGAGAGTTAAGTCCTCTGCCCCATGGAGCTTCGTGAGGCAATCATATCAGGTGTATTATGCTGATGATACATGGGGCAACTTTTTGAGCAATTTTATCGGGCAACTCTTTTTTTGCAATATTGTTTGGGCACTTTCCCATTGAAAATGGGTAACAGATTTCTATCTGGATAATTTAGATCAATCGTGAGCCCTGTATCTCACCTGGTTGCCCATTGACGGCAACATTTGCCAAAGTTGACCGGCAACATTGCTCAAAAAGTTGCCCAGTGTATCATCAGCCTTGGGCCTTTCCTTAACTGGCCTCTGTGCTCATTATAAGGTCAATTATGAGCATGCTCCCATCATGTTTTGTTTTATCATGTTGTCCTAGGTACTTTTTGGAGCCTTGCCTGATTGAGCTGATAAAACTGTGATGAGAATATTGCTTGTGAATAAATTACTTTAACAAAAAAATAAAAACAAATCTTACATGCATCTAAGGCCTTGTCCACACAGAGATTAGCTGTATATGCAAAAATTTTATATTTTTATTGACGGATCTGGCGTTTTGGGAGAGTAAAACCAATATGTATTTAAAGGTGCATAATGCATTTAGAAAATATTTTAAGTTGTTCTCTGATATCTACATAGAAGGTATATGGCATAGGAAAGGGCAAAAAAAATCTCCAGAAACGGTTTACAGGTCCATTTACAACCAGTGGCGGCTGGTGCTAAAATTTTTTAGGGGGGCGCACACAAAATGAATCACACTGTTAATACAGGCTTTATTATCAGTAAAGTAATCATTTAACATTTGTAATCATCCCAAAAAATATTAGCCATTTATTTTAATGTGATTCAGAGATAAAGGCCATAGTA
>NC_133370.1:7711636-7799232 GCF_049309525.1 Garra rufa
ATATATATATATATATATATATATATATATATATATATATTAATATATATTAATTAATAA
This sequence comes from Garra rufa, assembly GCF_049309525.1. Taxonomy (NCBI): domain Eukaryota; kingdom Metazoa; phylum Chordata; class Actinopteri; order Cypriniformes; family Cyprinidae; genus Garra; species Garra rufa. Next base: position 7,711,697 of record NC_133370.1, read on the forward strand.
TTAAAAAATGCTAAATGTATCGCAGTATTCATTTGAAATATTATATCTTGTTTTTAATAGTTTTATTTTTTTACAGTACGGTCTCAAAATGCAAGCTGTGTAGAGAATTCTGAACAGCTTGTTTGCACTTAGTTTCAGTAAATGTTCTCCTTGGATCAAGTTGTGAAAGTTTGAGCATGTCTGCGTAGTAAATCAAACTCTTACTTCAAAAGAGCAATAAAAATCCAGTTTTCCGCCGCATGACCCCTTTAAAGCCGAAGTCACGCTTTATCATTTGGCTTTTGTCTCCTCTCAGCTCTCCGCACAGTCGGCCCTCGAGGAGAGCGAGCGCATCTTCACAGAGCTGGTGTGCTCCATAGAGCGCCGCCGCGCTGAAGTCAAGGAGCTGATCCGGGGTCAGGAGAGGGCAGCAGTGAGCCAAGCTGAAGCACTGCTTCAACAACTGGAGCAGGAGATAACAGAGCTGAAGAAAAGACACGGCGAATTAGGAGAGCTCTCGCAAACAGAGGACCATATCGCCTTCCTTCAGGTAATGCTGCTGGTTGTTCACAAATTGCTTTTTTATCCAAAGTCTTAGGAGTATCCTGGGGTTAAGTCCCTTGATCAAGGACACAGTGGTGATTAGTTGATAAAGCATATTTTTTGAAGTTTGAACCTATTAGTGTTTTGTTGAGCAGCCTAGATCTTTAACCACTTAAGAAGCATTTACTCCATTGTAAAATCACCAAAAGTTCCTCACCTTTATTTTTTTTTTTTTAGTTGTTTGACTGCTCTTGATGCACACAAAAAAGATCTTTTTTGCAGAATCTCTGCACTGCTTCTTTCATATCAGGAAAACATAAAGCAACCAAGGACAGTAAGGCACCATAAAAGCAGACCATTTTACTATTATTTTATCATAAAAGATTTTCTGGTAGCACTTTACTTAAAGCATTTACAATGCATTATAACTAAAGGCTTAGAGTAAAGTGTCATCGATTGATTTTTTTTGTTTGATGAAAATAATGGAAGTTCTGACAATTCTGAGAAAAAAAAATATGAATTGCAATGTTACCTGAAAATTGTGAGATATAAACTCAGAAATGTATGAAATAAAGACTAAATTGTGTGTTATAAACTCAAATTGCAAGATGTAAAAACTCAAAATATAAATTTTTCTGAGGAATAATTGTGAAGAATAAAGTCAGAATTGTGTAATATAATTTTACTTTTTTTTTTTACAACTTTTAACTTGGTTTTAAAACTTTTTGTGTTCAAAACAATTTATTCCTCAAAATTCTGAGAAGTACAGTCAGAATTTTGTGTTTTGAACTTGCTTTTCTGAGAGATATAAAATTCTGAGAAAAAAGTATAGATTTCAAAGTTACCTAAAAATTGTAAGATATAAATGGAAATGTAGGAAATAAAGTCAGAACTGTGTGATAAACTCAACATTTTTGATTAAAAAATGTCTAAATTGCAAGATGTAATGAAATATAAACCTGCAATTGCAGTCAGAATTGTTATAAACGTACAATTCTGAATAAAGACTGAATTGCAAGAAATAAAGTATAAAGAAATAAAGACTGATTTGCAGGATTTTACCTCAATAGTGCAAGGAATTCAGAAGCCAGAATTGTTAAATAACTGAAAAAGCCTGATTTGCGAGATGTAACTCAATATTGTGACTTGACTTGAGATATAAACTCAATCATGAAACATAAAGTCATAGCTACGAGTTATGAACTTGCAATTATGTGAAAAGAAAATCTGAATTGCAAGATATAAACTTGTAATTGTGAGAAATAAAGACAGAATTGTGTTATGAAAGAATTGCAAGATAGAATTGTGTGGAATAAATTGTTTTGAACACAAAAATCTAAAAACTGTTCCCTCAAAATAATAAGATATGAAAAAGTTTGAATTGCGACGTTTACTCAAAATTGCTAGAATTTTATAATGAATAAAGTCAGAATATTTTTTTTTCCATGGCAGAAACAAGCTCTTTTGCACTTAGACTTATTAACTTCCAAATATTTTTTGAGTATTAAATGTGCTCACTTTTGGTCGGATGACCATTCCCTTCAGATGTGACTCAAAATTGTGAAATATAAGCTCGGAAATATAAGACATAATGTCAGAATTGTTAAAAAAAAAAAAGGTGTTACCACAAAACTGCTAGCAAAAATTTTGTGTTTTGAACTCGCTTTTCTGATAAAAAAAAGTCTGAACTGTGAAATATAAACTCAGAATTGTAGGGAACTTTAGGGTTGTGATTAGTCAGATATAAAATTCTGAGAAAAAAAAAGTATGAATTTCAAAGTTACCTAAAAGTTGTAAGATATAAATGGAAATGTATGAAATAAAAATTGTGTTATAAACTCCGAATTGTGTTATAAACTCAACATTTTTGATTAAAAATGTCTAAATTGCAAGATTTAACTCAAAATCATCAAATATAAACTTGCAATTGCAGTCAGAATTGTTATAAACATAGAATTCTGAAATTCAAGAAATAACGTAAAAGACTGAATTGTTATAAAACTGAGGAAAAAGCCTGAAATGCGAGATGTAATTCACTGTTGTGAGATATGAACTTCTTGAAAGACTTATGTAACAAAGTCATAGCCATGAGTTATAAATTTGCAATTATGTGAAAAAAAAAAATCACAATTGCAAGATATAAACTTGTAATTGTGAGAAATAAAGACAGAATTGTGTGTTATGAGAGAATAGCGAGATATAAACTCAGAATTGTAGGGAACTTCAGGGTTGTGAATAGTAAGATATAACATTCTGAGAAAAAAAGTATGAAGTTCAGAGTTACCTAAAAGTTGTAAGATATAAACAGAAATGTAGGAAATAAAGTCAGAACTGTTATAAACTCACAATTTTTGATAAAAAATGTCTAAATTGCAAGATTTAACTCAAAATTGTGAAATACAAACTTGCAATTGCAGTCAGAATTGTTATAAACATAGAATTCTGAAATTCAAGAAATAACGTAAAAGACTGATTTGCAGTATGTTACCTCAATAGTGCAGGAAATTCAGAATTTAGAATTGTTATAAAACTGCAATTCTGAGGAAAAAGACTGAATTGCGAGATGTAACTCAAATTTGTGATCAATAAACTTTGTGAATTATGAAGCACAAAGTCATAGCCATGAGTTATGAACGTGAAATTATGTAAAAAGAAAATCTGAATTGTGAGACATAAACTTGTAATTGTGAAAAATAAAGACAGAATTGTGTGTTATGAGAGAATTGCAAGAATTGTGAGGAATAAATTGGTTTGAACACAAAAAACTGAAAAATGTTACCTAATTGCAAGCTATAAACTCCATAAAAAGAAAAGTCTGAATTGTGTAATGCACAAAATGTTGAGAAAAAGACAGACCTGTGAGAATTTAACTGAAAATGATATAAACTCAGAATTGTGAGAAAAAAGTTTGAATTGCGACATGTTTACATAAAATTGTGAGGTTAAAACTTCAAGACATAAAGTCAGAATATGTTTGGCGGAAAAAAGCTCTTTTACACTCAGACTTTTTAACTTCCAAATATTTTTTGAGTATTAAATGTGTTCACTTTTGGGTGAATGATCGCTTCAGATGTGACTCAAAAGTGTGAAATATAAACTAAGACAAAGTCAGAATTGGGAGTTATAAACCTGCATTTCTGAGAAAAAGATGTTTCCACAAAACTGCAAGGTATAAACTTTGATTCTGAGAAAATTTTGAGAAAAAGTCTGAACTGTGAGATATACAAAATTCTTCAAGATTAAAGCATATGGTAAAGAAAATCTCTTAGCAGACATCAGATCTGAACCCACACTTGCTCTTTAGACCATTTGGTCACTCTTTATTGAGTTTTACAAGGTGAACTTTAATTCAAAACTTCAAAGGACTCCAATAGAGACACGGAATTGAGATTGCATCAGTTTCTACTTTAATCTGCCTTTGTGAACTGAAACCAGTATCAGGAATTGTGTTTAGGTTTCGATTCATTAAAGTTTCAAGTCAGACCTGCTGCCTACAGCTAACAGTTGCCATTCAATAATTCTGTCTTGTGCAGAACTGCAGGTCTCTGTGTGCTCAGCCGGTGCCTGTCGACTTGCCAAACATTACCTCTGACCCAAACTTTGGATCGGCGATGACGGCACTGACAGAGTTTCAGGCCCTCCTGGAGGACGTCTGCCAGGGAGGATTTGTCGATATCTCAGAGAAAGGTGAACAGGCTTGCATTCGGAGACCTTTCAAGCCATTAAGGACTAAATCAATATTTCATTGTACTGTGAAATTGCTCTGAATACTTGATCTAACCGTCCCGTTCTGGTTTGCAGTGAACCACGTTACTATTATTGAGAGCACCAAACCAAAGACAGAGTCAGAGTCAAATGCAGGTAAGAGTCCATAAGATTAAAAATGCATTAAATCAAGTCTTGCATACACAATCTGTTTTGAATCCTAGTGAGCATTTTTGGTTTCCCAAAGAACCTTTCAAGAAAAACTTCTTTAAAAAAACATGATTTTCTTAATGTGAAAAACATTTTAAAATCTAAAGAACCCTTTTTGGAATGAAACGTTTCCATGAATGTTAAAGATTCTTCATGGAACCACAAATGTAAATAAAGCTGCCTTATTTTTAAGAGTGTGGGAAACACAAAATCTTGATTCTAATAGACTCAGGCGTTAGCTTTCTGAATTTCACAATATTGTAAAATGCATAAAAATACATTGCAAATTGATGGGTACAACTGTGTGTTTTAATTAGATTTAACTACATTTATCTATATTTTATACAGTAAAAATAGTAATTTAGTGAAATATTATTGCAATTTAAAATAGCTGTTTTCCACATTATTATATTTTAAAATGTCATTTATTTCTGTGATGCAAAGCTGAATTTTCAGCATCATTACTCCAGTCTTCAGTGTTACTGATTCTTCAGAAATCAGTGTAATATGCTGATTTGCTGCTTCAAAAATAGTTTTGCTTGTTATCAATGTTTTAAACAGAAAACAGTTGTGCTTTTTCAGAATTCTTTGAGAAGTAGAAAGTTCTTAAGAACAACATTTTTTTAAAAAAATATTTTTGCAAAATGCTTTACTCATTTAGTTTTTTTAATTTAATGTATCTTTGCAGGATGAAAGTATAAATTTCTAAAAATAAATAATATATATATAATAGTTAATAGAACTCTCTTATGCTCAAGCTTTATTTGATCAAAAATACAGAATAAACAATAATATCGTGAAATATTATTGCAATTTGTAATATTGGTTTCCTATTAAAATATACTTAATATATAGCATATTTCTGTGGCGCAGCGCTGAATTTTCATCAGCCATTTTTTAATTTTGAAACTGTTGTGCTGCTTAATATATTGTTTGGAAGCTCCACTTTTTTAAAATTCTTTGATGAATAAAAAGTTAAAAACAACAGCATTAATTTAAAATATTTTTTAAGTCTTTAAAATTATTGATTTCTTTAAAAAAATTAAAGAAAAATTTAATTTTCTATTTAGAATAAACACTGTTCTTTTTAACTTTTCATCAAAGAAAAAAAAAATCAGATTCCAAAAAAAATATTAAACAGAACAACTGTTTCCAACACTACAGTTTTTTACAGACGCTAGGACACATTTCTCAATACTTAGGCCACTTTTGCAAAACTCTTCACACAATTCTCCTAACTGACTTTCAGCTTGGCAAAGCAGTTCATTTCACATTCAAAATGCACTACAACTACCAAAACACTTTATTCAGGTCTCAAATAAACTTATTCTTCCAGAACACTAGCAAAGGTTGACAGCCGACAAACACACTTTGTCACCCACAAAACAATGAGCTAAAAAACACTAACAACATGTAGCATTACACAGTGTTTTCTTGTGTAAAACAAGGAAACATCTGTTTATAATTGCAATATATATTGTTTATAACTGCAATATATGTTACTGGAATGAATCAGACATGATGCAGAATTCGTCAATATTTTATGTTGTTTATTTATTTGTAATTTTTTTTTGTACTAAGTAATTCCAAAATACAAGAATTTGTAAACATACCATCCACTGATACAGATAAAAAAGTAATGCTAATCTACTGCATTTTTAGATTTGAAATATGTTTCAATAAAATATTGCTGTTGAATTTTGCTGTCTTGTTCAGTTTTGCATTATGTTATTGTTTTGAACATAAGTTTAACAGTTTTGAAAACAGTATGTAAGCACGTGCAAAATGTCCTGTACGTACAAAGATTTTTGGCAGTTGTTGTGTCTGAGTGAGAAAAGAATTCATGAAATTTGAGAGATGTAGTCATTGAATGCATTTTGTGCCAAAACAATGATAATTGATCCTCAGTTTAGCCCACATAGACTTCTGTTGTGCTCACTGTGTCAAGAGTTTTGCAAAAGTGACCTAAGTATTGAGAAATGTGTCCTAGTGTCTGTAAAAAACTGTAATAATAAATCAGCATATTAGCATGATTTCTGAAGGATCATGTGACACCGAAGACTGGAGTAAATTCAGCTTTGCATCACAGGACTAAATTATATTTTAAAGTATATTAAAATAGAAACTGCTATTTTAAAATGCAATAATATTTCACAAAATGACAGTTTTATTTGGTTCAGTTGAATCTGATAAAATATTGTTAATACTTCATTGATTTTTATTTTTTTTTAACTACAACGAAGAACTGCAAAGTTTTCAGTGCTAACAGGATGAATTGTTTATTTCATAGCTTCAGCATCTGTCTTTGGTCCGCCTGTACAGAACCAGTTTTCCATTAGTGTCCCAACAATTAGTGTGTTTCCGTTCTCGTCATTTGGTGAGTATCAGGAAAAGCTCAATGTTCTGTGTTAATATTATTGAATTTTTATTATGGATGTTTTACCCAAATTTAGAAATACACATTGTATTGTTGTTTTTAGGGTATAAAGCAGAAAATGTTCTTGTAATTTTCTATTTTTCTATGGATTACGTTCTTACATATGCTCTCTGAGCCTTTTGTTTCTACATCCAGTAAATCAATGTTTTCTCATCGTCTTTTTGCTCTTCAGGATCCAGAACATCAGGTCCTCGTCAGAGACTGCAGCCGCGTAGGAGACGAAGGTAGCCTTGAGATCGTCCTGAAAAACGCTTGAGAATTCAGTCAAGAGGCCAAAGTCGGTTTAGGATAGTTTTTTGAAACATGTACATTTTCAAAGTAAAAAAAACAAACAAACTGTAAAGCTGTATTAACCACAAAATCTTATTACTAAATAAGACAAATGTAAATGCAGATGCGTTTCAGTGTCTACCGTCCAAGTCTCGATGCTATCAACTTTAAACTTATGTTAATCTGTATATCTCACAGTTAATTACAGATGTGCTTGGAGTGAAAGTTGCAATATTGTGTGATCAAAACTTTTAAAATATTTACCTGTTGATTAAGCTGTAATTATAGTATTTTCTTAAGTATTAATCATACGCATTATATATAGAGTGTTATACTGGTGTAATTTATCAGTGCTTTGTTGACTGATGCTGTCTGTCTATTACATAATTATTAAAGGTGTTCATTTTAGCTTCATACTGTATGTTTGAATTGTATTTGTGTGTATTAAACATTGTTTAATTGCAATTGTATTTTTAAAAGTAGGGTGTTAAATACTTATTTTTCATATCATGAAAAATAAAGTTTCTTCCGAACAATTCAGTTGCTGTGGTATTTTACTGTGTAACCAAATGAATTTCACAAAAATAAATAAACTGAACTTGAGACAATACCGAGCTTGGTTTTTAACATCTATTTATTTTGAAAGCCCATTTTGGGTAAATCATAATCACAAATTGAAGTTATGTGATTAAAAAATAATGATGATATAAAACACTATGATTTTTTAAACTTAAAACTTAAATTTTGACTGTCTCATAACAGACTTTGTTTTAGAAGTTACTTTGCATTTAATATTTACAAATATCTACAAAGACGTTTTACACGTTTTACAACTTTTTGTCATAACTTTTACTTTTTTGACTGAAAATCTCAGCTTCGACTTTTTAATCTCATAACGATTTACTGTCTCATAATTTAGATTTTTAATCTCATAATTATGACTTTGTCTCATAACAGACTTTCTGTTTCAAAAGTTACTTTGTACTGACTATTTACAAATATCTACAAATAACTTTTTGTCATAACTTTTACTTTTTTGTGACTGAAGATCTCAGCTTTGACTTTTTAATCTTATGACTTAATGTCTCATAATTTTGAATTTTTATCTCATAATTATGACTGTCTCATAACAGACTTTCTGTTTCAGAAGTTACTTTGTATTGAATATTTACAAATGTCTAATGTAAAACCTTTTGTCATAACTTTTACTTTTCTGACTGAAGATCTCAGCTTTGACTTTTTTATTATCTCATAATGACTTACTGTCTTATAATTTTGACTTTTTATCTCATAATTATGACTTTGTCTCATAACAGACTTTCTGTTTTTTGAAAGTTACTTTGTACTAAATATTTACAAATATCTAAAAAGATTTTTACATTATAACTTTTTGTCATAACTTTTACTTTTTTATGACTGAAGATCTCAGCTTCGACTTTTTAATCTCATGATTTACTGTCATAATATTGACTTTTATCTCATGATTATGACTTTGTGTCTTAGACTTTGTTTTAAAAGTTGCTTTTTACAGTATAACTTTTTGTCATAACTTTTACTTTTTTATGACTGAAGATCTCAGCTTCGACTTTTTTATTATCTCATAATGTCTTACTGTCTCATAATTTTGACTTTTTATCTCATAATTATAACTTAATGTCTTATAACAGACTTTCTGTTTCAGAAGTTACTTTGTATCGAATATTTACAAATGTCTACAGACTTTTTACATTATAACTTTTGTCATAACTTACTTTTTTATGATTTAAGATCTCAGCTTTGACTTTTTTATCTCATAATGACTCACTGTCTCAATTTTGACTTTTTATCTCATAATTATGACTTTATGTCTCATAACAGACTTTCTGCTTCAAAAGTTACTTTGTATTGAATATTTACAAATGTCTACAGACTTTTTACATTATAACTTTTGTCATAACTTACTATTTTATGACTGAAGATCTCAGCTTCGACTTTTTAATCTCATAATGACTTACTGTCTCATAATTTAGACTTTTTATCTCATAATTATGACTTTGTCTCATAACAGACTTTCTGTTTTTTGCAAGTTACTTTGTACTAAATATTTACAAATATCTAAAAAGATTTTTACATTATAACTTTTTGTCATAACTTTTACTTTTTTATGACTGAAGATCTCAGCTTTGACTTTTTAATCTCATGATTTACTGTCATAATATTGACTTTTATCTCATGATTATGACTTTGTGTCTTAGACTTTGTTTTAAAAGTTGCTTTTTACAGTATAACTTTGTCATAACTTTTACTTTTTTATGACTGAAGATCTCAGCTTCGACTTTATTATCTCATAATGTCTTACTGTCTCATAATTTTGACTTTTTATCTCATAATTATGACTTTATGTCTCATAACAGACTTTCTGTTTCAAAAGTTACTTTGTATCGAATATTTACAAATATCTACAAAGATTTTTACATTATAACTTTTTGTCATAACTTTTACTTTTTATGACTAAAGATCTCGGCTTCGACTTTTTAATCTCATAATGACTTACTGACTCATAATTTTGACTTTATCTCATAATTATGACTGTGTCTTAGACTTTCTGTTTCAAAAGTTACTTTTTACATTATAACTTTTTGTCATAACTTTAACTTTTTTATGACTGAAGATCTCAGCTTCGACTTTTTAATCTCATAATGACTTACTGTCTCATAATTTTGACTTTTTATCTCATAATTATAACTTTGTCTCATAACAGACTTTCTGTTTCAGAAGTTACTTTGTATTGAATATGTACAAATATCTACAAAGACTTTTTACATTATAACTTTTGTCATAACTTTTACTTTTTTATGACTAAAGATCTCGGCTTCGACTTTTTAATCTCATGATTTACCGTCTCATAATTTTGCCTTTTTATCTCATAATTATGACATTGTGTCTTAGACTTTCTGTTTCAAAAGTTACTTTTTACATTATAACTTTTTGTCATAACTTTTACTTTTTTATGACTCAAGATCTCAGCTTCGACTTTTTAATCTCATAATGATTCACTGTCTCATAATTTTGACTTTTTATCTCATAATTATAACTTTGTAGATATTTGTACATAATTCTGAAACAAAGTCTGTTATGAGACAAAGACTTTTTTCATTATAACTTTTTGTCATAACTTTTACTTTTTTATGACTCAAGATGTCAGCTTCAACTTTTTAATCTCATAATGATTTACTGTCTCAATTTTGACTTTATCTCATAATTATTATGACTTTGTGTCTCATAACAGACTTTGTTTCAAAAGTTACTTTGTATTGAATATTTACAAATGTCTACAAAGACTTTTTTACATTATAACTTTTTGTCATAACTTTTAGTTTTTTATGACTCAAGATCTCAACATCGACTTTTTTATCTCATAGTTTTGACCTTTTATCTTTTACCTTTTATTTGAGCAACTAAAACGAAACATTTTGTGGAAACAATTATCTGAACATCTCAGATTTAAACAAAATCCTCATGAAAGGCTAAATGAATCTGTGCAAAAATAAACTGCCTGTAATTATGACTCTGTACAGTAGTGTGTAGTGTCACGTGATATTTACAGTTGCTTTAGATTAAACAAAACGGCTTTAGTGTAAATAAACCTGTTTTGTAAGCCAGCATGTGATGGTCATCTCTGCATAGATGTCAAATGTCTAAAACTTTGCCATTAACTCAACTCAAAAACAGTGGATTTATTTATTTTAATTTCTCTCTCTTTTTATCCGTAGATTATATCTCACCCTCATGTCTTCATGTTTATTCTTTTTTTATAGCTTGCCTTATGGCAATGCAATACAACTGGTTAAAATTGAAGAGAACAAAAACTTAAAAGTTGAAAGTAGAAAAATAATATAAAACAGTTGAATGGAAACTTGGTGGCTCTTATGGCCCTTGTGAACACAAAGAACATTGAACAGGACTGGAATAGGCAAAATGGTCCTTTAAAAAGTCACATTTGCATTGTCTGTGGTCTAACATGACCACCACATGAATATGAAATGCTAAAACAAAAGAAAAAAAAAAATTTTAAATCTAAAATGTTTAAATAACGAGAAACATTGAGAGCAGAGACTTTCCTTGTTCTTTCAGTGCTTAAAACTCACAACGTGCTTCTCAAAATCATGAAGCAGATCAGATATAATATAATGCTGCATGTGAAGCAAGCTCATGCACCTGCTACTTTCTATTTGCATAAAAGCAAAAAAAAAAAAAGAAAAGTGACCTCCAAACACAAGTGTTTGTGATTGGTTGCTCCAGGCTGTTTCGGCCTGAAACCTGATAAGCTTCTTCAGTACCTGCATTAGGTTCACGCCCAGTTTATACACAAACACCATTGTTTTGTTCGATCTGTCCTGCCTTGGTGACCACCTTCACTCTCCTCTAACCATACGCACGTAGAAGAAAATGGCAGGAACGAATATCTCTGTGGATAAAGACCAGTTCTGTTGCTCAGTGTGTTTGGAAGTGCTATGGGAGCCAGTCACCATTCCCTGTGGACACAGTTATTGTATGGAGTGCATTAAAGGTTACTGGAGGAAATGCGAGTTGAAAGAGGAATACAGCTGCCCTCAGTGCCGACGCACATTTAGCCCCAGACCTGCGCTGTGTAAAAACACCATACTGGCTGAAATTGTGGAGAAACTGAGGAGAACCGGCATTCAAGATGCTGGTGGGAAAGCAGCGGATGTCGAATGTGACGTCTGCACTGGAAAGAAACATCGAGCTGTTAGGTTTTGTGTGAAATGCCAGACTTTCTATTGTGAGATGCACCTGAAACTTCACAATGAAAGGAATCGTGGCAGGGCGCATCCGCTTACTGAAGTGACAAAACAGCCGCAGAAAAGAACCTGTTCGCGGCACAATAAATTGCGGGACGTTTACTGTCGTACAGACCAACAATGCGTTTGTAGTTTGTGCTTAAAAGACGGACACAAGGGGCACAGCGTGGTGTCGGTGATGGAGGAGAGGACAGAAATACAGGTAACAAAAAAATTGAGAAATCTGTGCATTGCACAAAGCAGAGTTCAAAGATGGCATAATTCTCACGTGTGGTTTTCAAACAGAAACATCTCGAGGAAGCTTGGAAAAAGTCAAAACAGAGGTGTAAGGAACGAGAAAAGGAACTCAGAGACATTGTGAAATACGTCAAGGTAGGCCTGCTGTTTTCGTGTAGAAAGCATCACCAGCTGAGTTGACAGATTTCTTGTTTTTGGGTGGAACACATCTGCTGTTCTGGTTTGTTAAATTTCTGGTCTTAGACCAAAAAATATTTACATATATATCTTGATTGGAAGTACCATTCTATGGAAGCCCATTTCCGCTACGGAAAAAAAAAGTTAATTGCAACTTATCTCTGACAATTCTGACTCTTTTTTTCGCAATTGTGATTTTGTATCTCGCAATTCTTTTTGTTCTCGCAATTGCGAGTTTGTATCTCGCAATTCTGACTTTTTTTCTTAGAATTGTAAGATATGAATTGTAGATAAACTTGGAATCACAACGTTATATATCTCGCAATTATGACTTTTTTTCATGCAATTGCAACTTTGTTTCTCGCAATTATTTTTGTTCTCGCAATTGCGAGTTTACATCTCAAAATTCTGACTTTATAACTCGCAATTGCGACTTCATTTTTCTGAATAGCAAGTTTATATCTCAGAATTGTGACTTAATTTTTCTGAATTGCAAGTTTATATCTCGGAATTCTGACTTTATTTCTCAGAATTGCAAGTTTATATCTCTGAATTATGACTTTATAACTCATAAACTTGCAATTCTGAAAAATTAAGTTTTTCTTTTCAAGAAAAATTGTATCTCGGAATTACAAACTTGGATGATATAAACTTGGAATCACGACATTATATATCCACGCAATTCTGACTTTTTTCATGCACTTGCGACTTGTGTGACTATATTTCTCAGAATTGCGAGTTTATATCTCGGAATTCTGCCTTTATAACTCACAATTGCGACTTAATTTTTCAGAATTGCAAGTTTATATCTCAGAATTCTGATTTTATAACTCACAATTGCAACTTCATTTTTCAGAATTGCAAGTTTATATCTTGGAATTGTGACTATTTCTCAGAATAGCGAGTTTATATCTCGGAATTCTGCTTTTATAACTCACAATTGCGACTTAATTTTTCAGAATTGCAAGTTTATATCTCAGAATTCTGATTTTATAACTCGCAATTGCGATTTCATTTTTCACAATTGCAAGTTTATATCTTGGAATTCTGACTTTATAACTCACAATTGCAACTTCATTTTTCAGAATTGCAAGTTTATATCACGGAATTACAAACTTGGATGATATAAACTTGGAATCACAACGTTATATATATCGCAATTCTGACTTTTTTCATGCAATTGCGACTTTGTTTCTCGCAATTATTTTTGTATTTTTTTATATTTCACAATTCTGACTTCATTTCTCAGAACTGCGAGTTTATATCTTGGAATTGTGACTTTATTTCTCAGAATTGCGAGTTTATATCTCGGAATTCTGCCATTATAACTCGCAATCACGACTTAATTTTTCAGAATAGCGACTTCATTTCTCAAAATTGCAAGTTTATATCTCTGAATTATGACTATAACTCGTAATTGCAACTTAATTTTTCACAATTGCAAGTTTATATCTTGGAATTCTGACTTTATAACTCACAATTGCAACTTCATTTTTCAGAATTGCAAGTTTATATCTCGGAATTACAAACTTGGATGATATAAACTTGGAATCACGACATTATATATCCCACAATTCTGACTTTTTTCATGCACTTGCGACTTTGTTTTTCAGAATAGCAAATTTATATCTCGGAATTGTGACTATATTTCTCAGAATTGCGAGTTTATATCTCGGAATTCTGCCTTTATAACTCACAATTGCAACTTCATTTTTCAGAATTGCAAGTTTATATCACGGAATTACAAACTTGGATGATATAAACTTGGAATCACAACGTTATATATATCACAATTCTGACTTCATTTCTCAGAACTGCGAGTTTATATCTTGGAATTCTGACTTCATTTCTCAGAACTGCGAGTTTATATCTTGGAATTGTGACTTTATTTCTCAGAATTGCGAGTTTATATCTTGGAATTGTGACTTTATTTCTCAGAATTGCGAGTTTATATCTTGGAATTGTGACTTTATTTCTCAGAATTGCGAGTTTATATCTCGGAATTCTGCCATTATAACTCGCAATCACGACTTAATTTTTCAGAATAGCGACTTCATTTCTCAGAATTGCAAGTTTATTTCTCTGAATTATGACTATAACTCGTAATTGCAACTTCATTTTTCAGAATTGCGAGTTTATATCTTGGAATTCTGACTTTTTCTCAGAATTGTGATTTTACATCTCAAAATTCTGCCTTTATAACTCGCAATTGCAAGTTATTTTTTCAGAATTGCAAGTTTATATCTTGGAATTCTGACTTTATAACTCGCAACTGAGACTTCATTTTTCAGAATTGCGAGTTTATATCTCAGAATTCTGACTTTATAACTCGCAATTGCAGTTTCATTTTTCACAATTGCAAGTTTATATCTTGAAATTGTGACTATTTCAGAATTTATATCTCAGAATTGCAACTTTATTTTTTTAGAATTGCAATTTATATCTTTGAATTCTGACTATTTCTCAGAATTACACGTATATCTCACAATTCTGAGAAAAAAGTAAGAATTGTGAGTTTATATGATGCAATTTTGCAATATCGTGCAAACATATATTATACTATTTATTAATCTTTGTTAATGTTAGTTAATAAATACAGTTGTTCATTATTCATGTTAGTTCACAGTGCATTAACTAATGTTAACAAACTTGTGATTTTAATAATGCATTAGTAAATGCTGGAATTAATGTTAACTAAGATATATAAATGCTATATGTGACCCTGGACCACAAAACCAGTCTTAAGTCGCTGGGGTATATTTGTAGCAATAGCCAAAAATACATAGTATGGGTCAAAATTATTGATTTTTCTTTTATGCCAAAAATCATTAGGAAATTAAGTAAAGATCATGTTCCATGAAGAATTTTTGTAAAATTCCTACTGCAAACATATCAAAATGTAATTTTTGATTAGTAATATGCATTGTTAAGAGCTCAATTTGGACAACTTTAAAGGTGATTTTCTCAGTATTTTGATTTTTTTGCACCCTCAGATTCCAGATTTTCAAATAGATGTATCTCGGCCAAATATCGTCCTATCATAACAAACCATACATCAATAGAAAGCTTATTTATTGAGCTTTCATATGATGTATACATCTCAGTTTTGTAAAATTTAACCTTATGACTGGTTTTGTGGTCCAGGGTCACATATAAGATATAATAAATGCTGTAGAAGTATTGTTCATTCTTAGTTCTTGTTAACTAATGCCGTTAACTAATTTTAATTAATAAACCTTATTGTAAAGTGTTACCATATTGTTTAGTGTAACAGAGGCCAGCTAGTAGGTGCTGTGCAGGTAAACCTCACTCCCCGATCTCAAGAGACGCACTAGCGACTGACGCCAGAGGTTGCAGCCTTAGCCTCCTTGTTAGTGCGTCCGCCTCCAATGCCGGAGACTCGGGTTCGAGACCAGCTCGGAGCGGGTGCGGTTGGACCCGGGTGTGAGGGGTTACATTAGCACAACAAAAATGCCTTCGAAATACAAAGTATTATAGAAAAACTATTATATATTCATCTAATAAAAATAAAAAGATATATTTCTAGACTGCGAACAGTATGAGGGTGACCGAACCGAACAAGGCCAAAAGGTTAAACAATGTCCTTTCCATCATTGCATTAGCGTTCAGCACAATCGGTTGAGGACGACAGCGAAAAAATCTTCACCAGACTGCTACGCGCCGTCGAAAGGAAGCATTTGGAGGTGAAAGAGCTGATCAGAGCTGAGGAGAGGACAGCTCTCAGCCAGACGGAGAAGCTTCTAGAACGACTGAATCAGCAGATAGTTGAACACAGGAGAGGAGAGGCTGAGCTAGAGGCGCTCTCAAACACTGAGGATCATATCCATTTCCTACAGGTGAAGTCCTTGGTCTGAAATATTAGGTTATTTGTGCTGGAGGTTACGAAACTCAAATAATATGGTAAACAGGGCCATAGCATAGCGTTCTCTTTGTTTAGGCTGTATAGGGGAATTTGGCATAGTGGATATAAAGGTGTGGGTTTGTTTACTTGCTGTTCACTAACACGCTAGTTTTACCTGACTCACCTGTGCAGAACTACAAGACGCTATGTGCTCCTCTTGACACCGGGGGTCGGCCCAGCATCGACGTCCATCCGTATTTCTCTTTGCTGATATTGAGAAAAGTTCTCGCAGAGCTGAGAGATAAAGTCAACGAGGTCTGTGACAGAGAAACAACAAAGATTGCAGAATTAGGTGGGTATAGAAACTCAAGTCCACCATAGTCACTACCTTGTGTATCTAAGACTTAAGACTAAAGGAATTATGAACACTTAAAACAAACATTTTATTAAATAATTTCACCAAACGACCAGTAATTAGACATTTAATACATTAAAAAAATGTATTATTACACACATATATATATATATCTCAAATGAAAACTTAAGACACTTCAAATATCACTTTATAATGTAATATAATCTGTTTTATAAATCCAAAAGTATGCAAAATATGCTGCTGGGGTGCGAAATCTATAAATCAGTGCTCTTTACGGGATTCTTTTATGTCCTCAAAAAACTTCAAACCAAGGCACTCGAAAATCTTGGGAAAAAAAACATAAAAAGCACACCCTGATGAAGACAAGTTAGCCGCAATGCGTCGGTGCACGTTTGCTGTTTTTAATGTTAAAGCCATGTGAATAAAGGCTTTTTATATTTTTTCACAAGATTTTCGAGTGCTTTGGTTTGATGAGATTTTTGAGGACATAATCTGTTTTATAATTAAATTATTAATTTTTAATTAAATTGTGAGATATAAACAATTTAGAATTTTTTTCTTACAATTCAGTTTGTCTTGCAATTATAACTTTTTTCTCAGATTCGTAACTTTTTCTTGCAATTTTGACTATGATCTGTTTTATAATTAAATTACTAATTAAATGTTCATAATTCATTACAGTTCATTAGAAAATAGCAGTTAAATAAAAAAATCTAAATAAATAATAAAATGATAAATATCACAAATATGACAAATAATTAGACCTTTAAAATAATACTTTAAAAAAAAGTTCATAATTTGTTACAAAAAATGTAGTTAAATATAATAAATTATTTTTTTTTTATAATAAATGCCAGTCAAAAGTTTAGGATAAAAAAAAAGTACTTTATATTTAAAAGTTACAATTGTTTGTAACTGTATACATTTTTAGATCCACAATTTGAAGTATCAAGAAAAACAATCAAGAAAATTAAGAACTAATTTGGGAAATAAAATGTTTCAAAAAATCACTTTGCAAACTGACAAAAAAAATAAATAAAAAATAGACATTTAAAACAATATTTAAAAACTAAAATAAAAGTTTAATGAAAACTGTAAACATAAAAATTATAATAATAATAATAATAAAAAATTCCTAATAATAAATACCAGTTAAATCTGACCCTGGACCACAAAACCAATCAAAAGGGTCAATTTTTTTAATTAAGATTTATACATCATCTGAAAGCTGAATAAATAAATTTGTTAGGATAGGACAATATTTGAATGAGATGCAACAATTTGAAAATCTGGAATCTGAGGGTGCAAAAAAAAAAAAAAATTAAAACGTTGAGAAAATTTCCTTTAAAGTTGTCCAAATGAAGTTCTTAGCAATGCATATTACTAATCAAAAATTAAGTTATATAATTATAGTTGGAAACTTACAAAATATCTTCATGGAACATGATCTTTACTTAATTTCCTAATGATTTTTGGCATAAAAGAAAAATCTATGATTTTGACCCATACAATGCATTTTTGGCTATTGCTACAAATATAGCCCAAGAAAAGTAACATGTAAAAATATAATAAAATTAGGGATGCACCGAATCCAGATTTTTGGGGTTCGGCCGAATACCGAATCCACTGTTTAAGATTCGGCCGAATCCGAAACCGAATCCTACTTGCATCCTTAATTACACGTTTTTAGCTGTGACTGTCCAGCTGCCGTACCTGAAGTTGCTGCATTTTGGCTGCTGTCTGTAGATTCCTTCATGCAAAAATCGTATTCTTTTGGATGTTTTAGGGGCC
The DNA here is from genome assembly GCF_049309525.1 of Garra rufa. Lineage (NCBI taxonomy): Eukaryota > Metazoa > Chordata > Actinopteri > Cypriniformes > Cyprinidae > Garra > Garra rufa. Next base: position 7,730,086 of record NC_133370.1, read on the forward strand.
ATTCACATGTAGCGTCTTTTGCACGCTCAAATTCGTTATTTTAAATGTAGACATAATGGAAGCGACGCGCTCGTTTTTTCCAGGCGCGTCCGCGCCGCATCGAGATAAAAACATATCAACTTTCCAGAATGCAGCAAGCGCTCCGCAGCTTGGAGCTAGAGCGCAGCTGATGGTTGCTTAGAAACGGCAGACGCTTCCGGAGCGCAAGCGCCCGAGCGCTTTGTTGACAAGGAAGAAAGCGGCGCGCCTAGCGTTTTCCACGCGTTTTTAGGCGCGACATGTGAACGGCCCCTTAGACGCAAATGTTTTAACATCGGCGATATGTTGTGTACTGCTTAGGGTCCTTGCCACCACGAGACAAATTGGCATTGCAAATTGAACATAAAGCTCGACTTGAATCGCCTTCTTTTGGTTGAAAGTACTGCCAAACAAAACTTTTTTGCTTACGAGTTAATTTTTCAGATTCTTACAGCCTACTACATTCGAACGGGTCCTATGTAGCCCAAACACCTTCACGTAATCAACGGCCGTGTGACGTCGTAGTGCAAGTCTAGGGTTCGGTTTCGGTGGAAAATAAATCTAAGGTTCGGCCGAAACCGAACCCCGTCAAAAAGCCCAGGATTCGGCCGAATCCGAATCCGAATCCTGGATTCGGTGCATCCCTAAATAAAATGCAAGTGTATTTAAAATGTATTGACTACACTAAGCGTTATGGTTAACTATATTTTTATGCATTTATTTATTTGCTTTCCAAATGAAACTAAACTGATTCGTTCATTTTTAAGTGATCATCTGTTGATGCACAAATGTCTGTTGACAGCGGATGCTCTTCTATTTACAGTTGATGAAGAGCACGTTCAGTCAGCTGAAAACTCCCTGAGCTGTCCGTTGAACACTGATACAGGTACGGACACTCACATCCCTCCCAGCAAGTGAGTCATCAAAGCGCATCAACTTACTCATGTTTACCGGTGTAAATCAAAACTCGTCTGACATAACTCACCTCACTTACCTTTTCCAGCCCATAGACATTTACAGCAGACCGAGCCGAGGACCAGAGGAGATTTCTTACAGTGTGAGTTCGGAGTTCATTCTTAAATTCCTCGACAAGACCAAAGTCTATACATACACAAAGATGGTACACTTATATGATTTATGAATAGGAGAAAATGCAACGCGCAATATGGCGGAAGACTCCCGCCTTCTAAAAAAAAAAGGAGCAAATAAATAAATAAACAAACAAACAAAGGTAATTGCTACTTTTCTTCTTAAAATTGTGAGACATAATCGAATAATTCTGAGTTTATCATCACGTTTTCCCCTCAGAATTGTAATTTTAATTCTGACAGTTGTGAAATTGTGAACTGGACGTGAGAAAGTCAATTGTGAGTTTTTATCTTGCAACTGTGAATTTATTTCTTGCCATTCTGACCTTTTTTCTGATAATTGCAATGTTATTCCACACAATTGTGAACTGGGAATTGTGAGAAAGTCAATTGTAAGTTTATATCTTCTGAGTGCGAGTTTATTTCTTGCAATTCTGACCTTTTTTCCCCTCAGAATTGCAATTTTATTTCTTAAAATTGTGAACAGGGTATTTTGAGATAAAGTCAACTGTGAGTTTATGCCTCGCAATTTGGAGAAAAAAAGTGTGAATTGTGAGAATAGGTCTGGTTTCTGGTCAATTTTAAATTTTGCGTTTGTCTCGCAATTCTGACTTTTTCCATCAGAGTTGTTCATCTCTCACAATTTTGGGTTTACATCTCAGAATGGCAACTTTATCGCAATTGTGAGTTTGTAGGTTCTCGCAATTTTGACTATTTCATGCAATTCTAACTTTTTTCTCAGAATCACGACTATTTGGCTCTTGCCATTTTTAGTTTCTTGCAATTCTTCAAAATTGTTCATCTCACAATTAAGTTAATTTCTCACAATTCTCAGTTTACATCTTGCAATTCTAACTTTTCTCAGAATCGCAACTTTTTCTCACAATTGCGAATATTTCACGCATTTCTAACTTTTTTCTTAGAATTGTTTATAGCTCACAGTTGAGTTTACATCTCACAATTCAAATTTTTTTCTCAGAATTGCAACTTTTTTGCAAGTTTGTAGGCTCTCGTAATTTTGACCATTTCTCATTTTAGACTTTTTCCACACAATTGACTTTGTAGGCTCTCACAATTTTTTACTCTCTCACATTTTTAGCTTTTTTCTCCTAATTGTTTCTCTCAGTTGTGAGTTTATATCTCATAATTTTGTTTACATCTCACAATTTAAACTTTTTTCTCAGAATCATGACTTTCTTGCAAATGTGAGTTTGCAGGATCTCGAAATCAATTATTTCTCGCAATTAATTTTTTTTCAAAATTGTTTATATCTCACATTTTGTTTACATCTCACAACTTTTTACATCTTGCAATTCTAACTTTTTTCTCAGAATTGAGACTTTCTCGCAAATGTAGGCTTTCAATTTTGAATATTTCTCACAAATCTAACTTTTTTCTCTGAATTGTTTACATCTCGCAATTCTAACTTTTTTCTCAGAATTGAGACTTTCTCGCAAATGTAGGCTTTCAATTTTGAATATTTCTCACAAATCTAACTTTTTTCTCTGAATTGTTTACATCTCGCAATTCTAACTTTTCTCAGAATCGCGACTTTCCTCACAATTGAGTTTGTAGGCTCTCGCAATTTTGACTCTCTTGCAATTCTAACTTTTTTTCTCAGAATTGCGATATAAAAATGCAATTGCAAGTTTAAGTAGAAATTGCAAGATACAAACTTGCAATTCAGAGAAAAGAATTGTGAGATGTTGATTCACAATTGTGTGCTTTAAATTAAAATTGCGAGATAAAACCTCAGAATTCAGAAAAAAAGGCAGAATTGCAAGACATTAAATCACAATTACAAGTATATAACTTGTAATTGAAAAATATAAATGCGCAATTTTGAGAAGTCAGAATTGTGAGATGTTTTTTATTCCGTGGTGGAACAAGAGTTTGTAGTTAAAAGCTCTGGTTGCTATTGAAACAGGATTTTTAATGCTATACGAGCATATGAGACAGCTGTTGTCAAACGCCATTGGCGTTTTAAAACATGAACTTTAACAGAAAACTTGAACAACTTTAGAGAATTTGATGTCATCTTATTCAAAGAGATAGGAGCTTTACTTGCTGCCAAGTGACATGACTGGCCTTCAAGAGACTCTGATGAGTATCTTTTCCATTTCAGACTGCTGTGATTTGACTTTAGACCCAAACACTGCCAACTCTTTCCTCCGTCTTTCTGGAGACCGTACAGAGGTCACGACCGTCCACGAGCCGCAGCCGTATCCCGATCACCCAGAGCGCTTCATCAGCTGGACTCAAGTCTTGTGCACCAAAGGTCTGTCTGGACGTGGCTATTGGGAAGTTGAGTGGGGAGGCGGTGGAGGAGTTTCTATTGGCGTTTCCTACAAAACTGAAGGGAATATAGACCAAAAACTGGGATGCAGCTCAAAATCGTGGAGCTTAGATTTCTCAGATTCTCTTTGTTTGTTTCGACACAATAAGTTTAGTGTTGAAATACACACTCCAAATCCACAGAGAGTTGGCGTGCATCTCAATCACGGGGCTGGAACGCTGGCGTTTTATTGCGTTTCTCTGGCAGACGATACTATGATTTTGCTGCATCGTGAGCAAACCACTTTCACTCAGCCTCTCTATCCTGGTTTCTGGGTCGGACTTGGATGTACTTTAAAACTCTGTCGAACTTTCAGCTTTTCAGCTTAGTTAGGCATTCTGTGCTCTCATTTTGTTTCAATGGATAGTTCACCCAAAAATCAAAAGCATGTCATTCGCTCACCTGTCGTTGCATTTGTGTTTTTCTCCTCTAGAGGCTAAACCGCCCATGCAGCCTTATGAAAAGTACCACACTGACCTCGATATATCTTTTTGCTGGAATGACCCTTTTCATTTTTGGGTGAACTTACCATTTGAATAAAAAAAAGGAACATGATGAAAACTTGTAAAACCAGGACATGTATAAAGAGCATACAAATAAAGACAGTCGATACAGAGAGTTGGTTCACGTGGCTGATCAGTTTAATGGTAACCGTGAGATATAAAAGCAGCAGTAACCCAGTGTGATGTGGTTTCTTTGAGGCGAGAGGCTCAGATCTTGTTGAAGGCAGCGATGTCGACACTCTGGACCTACAACAATGAGCAAAACAAAATTAGTGTTGGTCAATAAAAACGTGAATATTTGTCCTTACAGTTTATAATGTAATTAAAGTGTGAATCCTCCAAAAAAAAAAAAAAATGCCACCAATTGTGTTAGAATCTAAATTAATATAATTTGATATAAACTTAATTTTTTTTTTTTATAAAATAAGTTTTTTTTTCATTATTTTAAAGGCAACTGTTCATTTGTCCGCAATTTTATAAAACTGACTTATGCAATATACTTTTGTCAAGCATTTATACATTATAAAATAATTGTATAATGTATTTTACTGAAATATATAAAATAACTATAAAATATTTCTATTTTTTCATTATTTTTTCAAGCTATTTTTTATTTTCATGACAAAGTTATTTTTTCCTCTCAAATTTTGTTAAAGAATTTTAAGTTACTTCTATGCAATAAATAAACACATTTTGCAAAGTACACAACTATAAAATTATTCATATTTTACCGCAATATATTAAGCAATTACTGAATTTAAATAATTTTAATCTAATGCAAAAGTACGATGTTGGAACACAATTTTTTTTTTTTTTTTTTTACATTTTCTCATTCAGTTTGCATTAAGTTTAATAGTTTAAAGACACTTCAATTTCTTTTTATGAAATACTTTTCTTTTTTATGGTGAGGTGAACCGTGACCAGATCTTATTCTTAGATTCAGCCAAAAAATATCCTGCACTTACGTAGTCCTCGAATTGGGTGATCTCCTCTTCCAGAAGGTCTGTTCCCACTTTATCATCTTCTACTACGCAGTTGATCTGCAGCTTTTTGATGCCATAGCCGACAGGAACCAGCTTAGAAGCTCCCCACAGGAGGCCGTCCATTTGTACGGAGCGCACGCACTCCTCCAGCTTGGACATGTCGGTCTCGTCGTCCCACTGATCAATGAAAAACAATATTTGAAACTGAGGAATTATACTTGACATTTTCAAGAATGTGAGTGCTGAAGGTCTCGTACGGGTTTGACGTCCAGCAGGATGGAGGATTTGGCAATGAGGGCTGGTTTTTTGGCTTTCCTCTGGGCGTATTCCTTCACCCTCTCTTCTTTGATACGCTCTGCTTCCTCATCTTCCTCGTCACTGCCAAAGAGGTCAATGTCGTCGTCATCATCATCAGCACCGTTATGTTGCTCAACCTTGGGCTTCTGGACAGGAGCAGCCTTCAGGTAAAAAAATGATATGCAGGTTATGAATGATGGCTGAATGGTGGTCTCATGATAACAGACTTTAAGATGGCAGGATTTCACATCTACCTTTGTGACAGTAACAGTCTTTGCAGCTGGTGCTTGGCCCTTCTCCAGCACAGCCATTCTGGACTCCAGTTTGGACATCATGACTCTCAGATCATCCACCACTGGTAAAACAACAGCTTTATTAATCTCAGACTAAATCACAAGCAGCTTCAATACAATCAAACACAAACTGGATATTCAAGCCAAAACTCAGGTCAATCTCTAAACTTTCAAACACAAACCCTTCTGTGGCCCATTAATTTAACAAAAAAATATAAATGAATAAAAAAAACTAACTTTTTTTTTCTACATAGTTTCTTTTATTTTGTTTTTGGTTTCATTTATTTTAGTAAACGTTAAAACTGAAATAAGAAATGGCAAAATAAAATGGCATAAAATAAATGAAATGACATAAAAAAAGTAATTAAAACAAAATGCCATAAAATAAAATTACAAAAATAAAAGGGCATAAAATAAAATGGCAAAAACTAAAATTTCACAAAAAATAAAACATCATAAAACAAGATTGCATAAAAAATAAAATGGCATAAAAATGAAATGAAATGGCATAAACAAAATGAAACTGCATAACATAAAATGGCATGGAAAAATAAAATAAAAGACCATAATATAAAATTGCAAAAAGAAATAAAATAGCATTAAACAAAATTGCATAAAAAATAAAATGGCATAAAAAAGGCATCAAATAAAATGGATAAGTTGAATAATATAAAATTGAATAAAATAAAAATGCATAAAATAAAATCGCATTAGAAAAAATAAATAAAAAGGGCATAAAAGGGCATAAAATGAAATTATATAGCAAAAAACTAAATTGCATAAAAATGGCATTAAAAAAATTAAATAAAAATGGCATAAAAAGGGCATAAAATGAAATTATATAGCAAAAAAATAAAATTGCATTAAAATTAAATAAAAATGGCATAAAAAGGCATAAAATTAAAGTATATAGCAAAAAACTAAATTGCATAAAAATGGCATTAAAAAAATTAAATAAAAATGGCATAAAAAGGGCATAAAATGAAATTATATAGCAAAAAATAAAATTGCATTAAAAAAATTAAATAAAAATGGCATAAAAAGGGCATAAAATGAAATTATATAGCAAAAAATAAAATTGCATTAAATAAAATAAAAATGGCATAAAAAAGGGCATAAAATGAAATTGCATTAAAAAAGGCATTAAAAATAAAAATGGCATAAAAAGGGAATAAAATGAAATTATGTAGCAAAAAATAAAACTGCATAAAATAATATGGCATTAAAAAAATAGAATAAAAATGGCATAAAAAGGACATAAAATTAAATTATATAGCAAAAAATAAAATTGCATTAAAATAAAACGGGTTTAAAAATTTAACAAAAATGGCAAAAAAGGGCATAGAATAAAATTATATAGCAAAAAATAAAATGGCATAAAAACTAAAATTGCATTAAAAATGTTTAAATAAAATGGCATAAAATAAAATTTAAAAAATAATATAAGAAAATGGCATAAGAAAATAAAATGGCATAAAAAATAAAATAAAATAAACACTGGTTCCCACACCTTCAGACCAGCGAATCTGCAATTCTTCTACACTTTTTCAAGTTTTATAGCAGACAAAACATTGTAGAGCGAAGCATTACTAGAAACACGTATACATGAATTTTCTTAGCCCGAAAAAATTTATTTGTCACTAAAACACAATGCACATATCATGGTCTGACTTGAAAGATGTTGAAATGTTTCAGAAACTTTTGGCATTTTATTACATCGCTGCATGTGAGCAGGGACAAATCATAAAATTAAATTACACACAGAGTAACGTTCACTTCTCACATGAATTCCAATGTCTTCTCTCTGATTGGTAGTTGCTGCATAAGCCTTCATTTGCATAAAGGTCAACATTTCTCAGCTGTGCTGGATTTATGGACATGGCCACATTGGATCGCCATCATTCACTGTGACACCCATCAATCTTTATGTCTAGGTAGGCAACTTATTTGATTTTGAAACAGCCATCATGTCTGTCTCTTCTCATACATACCTTTGTGCAGATTCTTGTTGTCCAGTTCTAGGCTCTTCAGGCGAGAGACCAGCTCACTCTGATCCTCAGACTTACTGGCATTCTGACTCTGCAAATCGGATGGAAGAGAACTGAACCTTAGTGAATTACATCTCATAAAGAGCTGACCGGAGAAAAAAAAAAAAAAAAAAAAAAAAACACCATGCAGGGTGACTGCAGACATGCCAAACAAAAGGTTTGTCAACCTCATTTAAAAACCACAGTAAATCACGTGATTGCATTTATAGGATATTATGTTTGAAACACTGAAATAACATTTATTTTTCCTCTTGAATTAGCATGCAATTTACTTGGGTGAAGACTGAAGTTTTAAACCATGATATCTGTGTCCTTAAAAACACCAGTCACACAGAAAACAGGCTGTTTTGAAAGTGTCAAGCAGTAATGTGTGTATGATCCACGCTGCTCCAGGCTCAATTCGCATGCTTTTCACACAGACGTCAAGCTGAACCTCAGCACAGCACTTACGGTCTTCCTCTCCCGCGTTTTTTGAGCACGAGCTTGCCCTTTATTACCCTGTAGAGCGGTCTTCACCTGAGAGATTCACATTTAACCACCATGACAAGAAAACAAATCAGAGAAAGAGAAAAATAAACTACTATGACAGCAGCAGAGTTTCGCTCTATTAAAATTCAAAGCAAGAAAGCATTCAGAGAAGAGATGCATGCATGCGTTAAATGTTTTTCATTGGCCCTTGGTTTTTTGCTTCACTTCAAATCAGTCCTTTAATTATTTTCATGTTGCTAACACAAACTGGATATTCAAGCCAAAACTCAGGTCACTCTCTAAACTGTTTCAAATACAAACCCTTCTGTAGTGCATTAAATTTAACAACAACAAAAAATAATAAAATAATAATAAAAATGACATAGTATCATTTTTTTAATTTGTCTATATAGGTTTATTTTATTTTATTTAACAAAATAAAAAATAAAATAAAATGGCAAAAATAAAATGGCATGAAATGAATGGAATAAAATGAAACAGCAAAAAATAAAATGGCATTAAAAAAAAAAAAGCATAAAACTAAATGGCATAAAAAATATGGCATAAAATTGCAAAAAATACAATGGCATAAACAGTAAAATAAATGTCAAAATGAATGGCATAAAACTAAATGCCATAAAACTAAATGCCATAAGATATAAAATGGCATAAAAAAAAAAAAAAAAAAACTGGCATAAACAAAATAAAATTACATTTAAAAAAAAAAGATAAAACTAAATGGCTAAGTTTTTTTTTTTCATTCAAGGGTAGCTTGTGTTTGAATGTAGTTTGCAAGCGTTTTGTGGCCCTATACCACAAAAAGTTTAAGATTAATTTATGAAAACAATCTGCTAAAACCATTTATTTGTAAAATAATGTAAAATAAAAATCACAAAACATTTAGTGTTTGCTGTTCACATGCTTAATTCTTCTGCAGTCTATCTTTTAGTAATGTTAATGGTTTGACCTTGAGATTAACTTTGTGTGCAAGCCAATAAAACTAATCTTTCCATATAAAGAAAAATTATAAAAAATGATAAAGTACTATTAATTCATACACAAAAAAACAATACACTTATCGCTTATTTGACATATCAATGTATTTAAAGAAATGGCGGAAAATGGCAGAAATGTGTTGATTTCTGAAGGCATGAGGAACCCTGAGACAGCATGCACATCAGTGAGGCTAACGCAATTCCAAATTTGACAGGCATGCAAGAAAAAAAAAAGTCCGGGCATTAACAATTCACTGGATTGGTTAAAATAACGACAGGCATAAAATATGGTTTTCCCTTTTTTTTTTATTTGACATCAAAGTTGAAAGTGGGCTTAAAGGGTACATGGACTTAATGGGTACACTCACCCTACATCACTTGCTCACCAGTGGATCCTCTGGAGTGAATGGGTGGCGTCAGAATGAGAGTCCAAACAGCTGATAAATACATCACAATAATCCACAAGTAACCCACACCACTCCAGTCCATCAATTAACATCTTGTGAAGCAAAAAGCTGCGTGTTTGTAAAAAATAAATTGACCATTACGGAATTTTCTGGCCAAAACACAAGTCTATAATCCATAAGAATGCTTTCTCCAGTGATAAAGTTGATCTCCTGTTGTCACCTCACATCAAAATCCACTAACACAGTTGTTTAGAACCATTTTGGACTGTTTTAGCTTGTAAACAGTGCTTGATCTGTGCATAGTTCTTTCCTGATTCCGATGAGACAACTTACTACTGGAGAAAGCTATATTATGGATTGAGGATTTGAAGTTAAAAATGTCTTAACGATGGATTTGTTTCTTACAAACACACAGCTTTTTGCTTCACAAGACGTTAATTGATGGATTGGAGTGGTGTGGAATACTTGTGGATTAATGTGGTGTTTTTATCAGCTGTTTTGACTCTCATTCTGACGGCACCCATTCACTGCAGAAGAACCATTGGTGAACAAGTGATGTAATGCTACATTTCTCCAAATCAGTTCTGATGGAGAAACAAACTCATCTACATCTTGAATGGCCTGAAGATAAAAGATACCTTCACAGTTTCTTAAAATACAAATAAAAACATGCAACGGTGTAGCCGTGAGATCTGCTTGCTTGAACAATGAAAGCAAAAACCACAAACACACACTAACATCCTCAGGCAACTGCATAGCAACCTGCTTCCTCTTACAATATTAATGATGACAGATGAACAAGATTGAGAACAAGCACATGCATTGCACAATTCACAGGCACACAAACAAAGACGTCATGCTGGGAAGGAGATCAAGCTAGACCTACTTGCACGACAAGACAGTCTGCTACAGCTAAGTGCTTTTAGGTGCACACAGTTGGATTATGTAAAATATAAGAGGTGAACTCTGATTTTCGGTCAATGCATTTGTGGAGTTTTCTGAAGTGTCCAGTAAGCATATGCTTTGATGATAAGGGAGGTGTCAAGTAACTGCTGACAGAAGAACCAAATACTGCAGCATCAGTGAGAAAAGACCGTGGGAGCTGCTGTCCGTTTTGGAAAATTTATGGAGCCTTTTAAGAAATCTGTGTTCGGGATTTTAGAAATTTCCTCAAAAACTTAACATGCAAACTGAATAAACCTACAAAAATGTAAATATTGATAAAGTCTGCAAAAAAAAAAAAAAAAAAAAAAAAAAAAAATATGAAAAAGGGAAAAAAGAAACTTGCATTGTTTAAATTCAATATTTAACTTCTTGAGAAATTGATTTTGATCATTTAGGTGCTTTAGTGAAAATTAAAACCCAAAAAACTAATTTGTTTACAAAATACAGCACACTATAATTAGAGCAAGGCGATAGATATTAATATCGCAATATCTTTGCTGACAATATATAATTTGAGAATATATGTGACCCTGGACCACAAAACCAATACGGGTCAATTTTAAGCTTTAAATAAGCTCTTCATTGATGTATGGTTTGTTAGGATATCATTTTTATGAGAAAATCTGGAATCTGAGGGTGCAATTTAAAATATTGGGAAAATCACTTTTAAAGTTGTCTAAATGAAGTTCTTAGCAATGCATATTACTAATCAAAAATTAAGTTTTGATATATTTATAGTAGGAAATTTACAAAACATCTTCATGGAACGTGATCTTTTTTTAATATCCTAATGTTTTTGGCATAAAATAAAAATGTATAATTTTGACCCATTCGGTGTATAAATATATCTGTGCTACTTAAGACTGGTTTTTGTGGTCCAGGTTCACATATTGTATATTTCGATAATGTTGAAAGACAATTTTAAGTAAGCAAATTTGAAGTTTGCATTTTTTGTATACACTTTAATTTTTTTTTTTTAAATATATTTCATATTTTTTCTATTTGTGTTTGCACACCAAAAAAATATATATAATCTGGTGTAGAATTAGTACTTCTTGGTGTAGGATTTAATTACTTTAATTGCTGAACATTTTCCCTTAAAAATTGCTTGTAAATTTTACAAATAATTACAAAGACATTGAAAGTAACAACATGATTAAACATGAAGTTTTGAAGTAGCGAGAGAAAAAAAAAAGTATTTGCTTGTAAAACACCAATAATCTTTGTTTTCTTTGAAACTTTGAGAATTTGTAGATTTCATGAAAGGGATGAATCTTTGATATAGTATATCAATGAAGATATTTTTTAATATTTCAGAATAATTGAATTCAAATAAATTAAATACTTTTAAGTTCACATTTAAATGCAAAACTACACAAAAATGAAGCCACCAAAATTCCAAATCGTTTTAAAGCTCATAAATTGTGTGCATGGGTTATTAATCACCATGTACAGTTTACTAATACACAACTACAGCTGATTTTGTTTCTCCCTGCCAGGGGCACAGCATGTAAACACGCTAAAATAGCACAGGGATATTTTTGGAGGGCGAGTGTTTGTACTGTAGCTCCGGTCTTGTGGGTGATCAGCAGCTGAACTAAATTTGTCCTGTTAATTTCACCTCCAACTTGGTTAGAGATTCATGAAGTGAAAGTAAATCAGCCCTTCAAACTGGTCCCATGCAGGACGACAGTTATCGAGCGTCAGTAATTACTGTAGTTAAATGTGCTTCACAAGATGATTGCAGTACCAATTCAGCATCAGATTTCTTTCATATTTTGGAGGCAGTACTCACTCCGGCTAGGGATTGCTGGATATTCTGTCGGGCTTTAGCAATGTCCTGCAGGATGGCACTAGCATCTTTCTCCTGGAAGGGTACAGCGGGGTAAAAAGGCCCATGTCAAACAAACCAGCAAGAGGCAGAGAGTGAGCATGCAAGCAAGCAAGCAAGCAAACAAACAGAAATACACAGGTGCATACAGAAGCGCTGTCAGTGCAGACTATTTAGCACATGAGCGAAAAGAAAAAGCAGACACCTGGAAAAACAGATGATAGAAGGACATACAGCAGCTGAGTAAACATGAACTCACACGCCTCACCCTGAGGATTCGGTCACCCTCATTTATTAAGGCAGCTACTGGTTTGCCAGTTTGTGTGACAAGCCAAATGAGTAAGTTTTAGACCCTTAAATTGTGACATCCGGGTCTGTAGGGGGCAGTACCTGAGATGTCTGAGGGATGCCGTTCGCGCCCTCGTAGAAGCATCTCTCGGCCTCGTCGTATCTGGACTTGTCAAACCAGATGTTCTCCTGGGCGAGTCCCTGAAGTCCACTCATTGTGATGCTAAGAACATAAAAAAGGAGACGTGAACGTTAGAATTCGAGTTTGTGTGTCAAAGTCAAAGAGCAAACATAGAGCTTTAGAACAACTCAAAGTATAAAAAATAAGAATTCATTTTTAATGCATTTCATTCAGGAGTAAGTGTGCAACCTTAAACATAAGCAAATATAAATCAAGCCGAGCAAGACACGCACCATCCATATATTAATACACTTTAATCCCACACATTATGGCCATTTATTGGTTACAGAAAAAAAACAATTTTCAGTTCTCTTGAATTTGGATCCTTACAAATATAATTTGAATAATGATTATTAGAGATTTTAACACATCCAAGCAATTTTTTGGGCAGTCAATACAATTAAATAATGTTTTTGTTTATATTTTGAATTAAAAATGTATTTCAGTTTTGTTTTTTCTAAAATAACCATCTCTGAATCTCCAAAAGTTGAAGCCTGTTCTCTGTTTACACAAAGATGCCTGCCTCGTCTATTTTTAATGCGCTGGGTCACACAAGCCGTTTAAACAGTTTTGAATAAACAGAGAAAACAAAGTATAAAAGTATATATAAAAAAAAAATACAAATGCAAGTCGTTAATAAATTTTTTACGCAATTCATTCAGGAGTAAGTGTGCAACCTTAAACATAAGCAAACATAAATCAATCCGAGCAAGCAAAACACCATTCATATATGTGACACTGGAGCACAAAACCAGTCATAAGTGTCAATTATTTTTTAGATCATATGAAACCTGAATAAATAAGCACTCCAATCGACATATTGTGTGTTAGGATAGGGCAACATTTGACAGACATACAACCATTTAAAATCTAAAAATATGAGGGTTTTCTTAATCGCCTTTAAAGTTGTCCAAATGAAGTTCTTAGCAATGCATATTACAAATCAAAAATTAAGTTTTTATATATTTAGGGTAGGAAATTTACAAAATATCTTCATGGAACATGATCTTTACTTAATATCCTAATGATTTTTGGTATAAAAGAACAATCTATAATTTTGACCCTTTTACCCTCGGTTTCACAGACAAGGCTTAAGCCTAGTCCTAGACTAAAATGTAAATCTGAGCTGTTTCAACTGAAATAAAATTGCACTGATTGATTTTAAAATATATCAGTGCCTTTGTTTTGTCTTAAGATGCACACCAGTAATGTTTTTTTCTAAGCATGTTTATAAAAATTACTTAAATGTCCTAATTGAACTATGGCCTAATCCTGGCTTAGTCTAAGCCCTGTCTGTGAAACCGGGCCATAATGTATTGTTGGCAACTGCTACTAATATACCTCTTCTACTTATGACTGGTTTTGTGGTCCAGGGTCACATATATAAATACATATTTCCTTCCACTATGTTGCCACACATTATTGCCATTTACTGGTTACAAAAATGGTTATTTTCTATCAGTTTTCTTGAATTTGCATCCTTACAATTATAATTTGAATACAGAGATCATTATTAGCAGTACACACACATATATTATGCACACAAAAACTTTTATTTTGGAAGCAATTAATCATTGCCCAGCACTAGAATAAAAAAAAAAAATTTAAGTTTGTTTTTTTTTCTAAAATAATCATCTGAAACTTCAGAAGTTGAAGAAGCCTGCTCCCTGTTGGCACAAAGACGCCTTCCATTTCTATTTTTAATGGGTTGGGTTGCACAAGCTATTTAATAATAAAATCAAATTTGAATAAAATGGGGAAAAAACAAAACTTACTGAACAAGTGTAAACTAACTGCTGGCATAATTATAGTAGCTGCAACAGACAACTAGCTAAATGACTAGCTAACATGAAAAAGAACACAGACTCCATAACAAACAAGCAATGAAAAAAGTTACATGAATAATATGCTGACAAAATGTATTGCTTATATATGTATATATATACACCTAAATTTACTTATTAAAACTAAAACTAACCTATCACCAGTGTACAAACATTTGTTTTTCATTGTGCACATTCCCAAACATTGAATCATTACTTAAAGGGACAGTTCACCCAAAAATTAAAATTCTTTAATTAATTACTCCTGTGTCAGCAGCACCACACATATACATTGTGGTAGTCTTGTGAACGTGCAGTGAAGACTGACATGGAAAAGAAGAAATTGTTAAAATTATTTTTGTGCACAAAAAGTATTCTTATAGCTTCATAACATTAAAGTTGATCCACTGCTATCACATGGACTATTTTAACAAGTCCTTACCACCTTTCTAGGCCTTAAACATGGTAGTTGCATTACAGTCTACGCAAGGTCAGAGAGCTCTCGGATTTCATAAAAAAATCTTAATTTGTGTTCCGAAGATGAACAAAAACCTTACGAGTTTGGAACAACATGTGGGTGAATAATTAATAATTATTGGGTGAACTATCCCTTTAAAGCAAGTGAAATTAGTATTATCAGAAGAGTAGCATTTATGCTTTACTGAGTCAAATCTATTGGGAGATGCATTGCATCTTGTATTCAAGCATGTGAAAGACCCCTTGTTGTGAACAAACCCTTCATTACTTATTCGTTCTGATCTAACCATCTCATTCTTGCCGTCAACAGGCCATTACTGTTAAAGTAAGAATGTTTTTTGGCAAACAAAAAACTAAAACTTTATGATCCAGGTCTTGCATTCACATAGATTTTACAGAAAAGTTATTTGGATTGATTGTTAAAGTCCATTCAACCACTAAAACTCCTTTCATTCATTTTTTTGCTGACACGGGCTGCAGACAATGGGAGAGATTTTGCGTGCCAAAGCCCTCGGATTAGTTTCACACCGATCAGCTTTCACCCAGCAGCCAATGGTGAGACAAACCAAGTTTAGGCTTTTGAAAGGTGAAAAATATTTAATAAAATCCACAAACAACTCACAAAAACACACCGTTCAATAAATGAGAAGGCAGTTCCTTAAAGTCAATTGTCCCATGCCCCTAAACTAGCCATACTTGTCCCTTTTCTGGGGGGCACGTTCGGTCTCAGAGAAGACCCTCTTCCTGCTGCTTTTCGGGAGCTGGCGATCGGGTTCAGACGAGGAACGCTGGTGGGTCGAACCTCGCTGCAGTTGACGTGCTGCGTAGGAACGGGTGTACGTTTGGTTGTCCTCCTCTTGGGGTTGTTGAGCACCGTTGCGTTTAGACCTGAAGACCAGGGTGCGGGGAAACCGATCTTTGGGGGAGGATGAAACTGGAGGTGAGCTTCCAGTTCCTGCGCTCAACAGGGATTGATAAGCGTCGTCGGCTTTCTCATATATGTTGCGGTTGAACCAAACCTTCTCTCCTCTAATGGCCTTAGAGGTCGGATCCTGCTGAAAACGAGCTTCTTCTTCCAAACCCTGGTTTTCAGACCGGGACGAACGTGTGCGTTTTCTCCTTCCGTCGTATGAATTCGGCAGATTCCTTGTCTGTCCGTGTTTAGTTTCTTCTTTGGCTTTAGACCCACGCTGGTTCTCCATCCTCTAGCTCATTTACAGCATACAAGGAAAAAAATAAACAATAAAAAAAAAATAGGCAGATGCTGAAGAATTAGTCAGAGCTGATGTTAGACATTGTAAAAGCAGAGGTGGAAACAACCAAGCGCATCCAGAGGCAATGCAGAACAGCCAGTCCAAGAGTTCACAAGGGAAGCGTTCCGGTAGGGATTTATCAAGGGAACCAATAAAATTACTGGACGTTTTGAATTTAGACAGTGTGATTTTATTTTATCTGAGATTTTGTATGTGCAGTCTCAAAGATGAGCCAGTTGAAAAATGTGGCGATTCAAGTCGATTGAGGTGTTCAGAGGGGTGAGGGTTTAAATGAATGCATTTCTGAGGGAAGCTGACTGTCTTTAGAAAAACTTTAGGTGCCATTTTCTTCTCATCTTGTCTCTGCATAATGCAGATTACCACTGCTTTTTTAAGTCAGTAACTAAGCAAACACTATATTGCTGCTGCTCCATAAGCACCACCTGCTGTCCGGGAGTGAATTTGCCTTCTCATTCAGCCCATCTGCTGTTTTTGTTTCATGCAAATGTTTTATGTAATATAGTTTTACAAAGCTAAACTCAGACCCTTCTGTTTTTGCTTAAAATGTCTTAATTATACAATCAAATATGACCCTGGATCACAAAACCAGTCATAAGGGTCAATTTTGTATTAAGTGATATTTATACATCATCTGGAAGCTGAATAAATAAGCTTTCTATTAACGTATGGTTTGTTAGGATAGGACAATATTTGGCCGAGATACAACTATTTGAAAATCTGGAATCTGAGGGTGCAAAGAATTGCCTTTATTGTTGCCCAAATAAAGTTCTTAGCAATGCATATAACTAATCAAAAATGATATATGTTGATATATTTACAGTAGGAAATTTACAAAATATCTTCATGGGACATGATTTTTATTTAATATCCTAATGTTTTTTAGCATAAAAGAAAAATTAATCATTTTGACCCATACAATGTATTTTTGGTATTGCTACAAATATACCCGTGCTACTGGAGACTGGTTTTGTGGTTTAGGGTCAAAAATTCGAATTAAAACCTCCTCATTCTGTATGTATGCAGCATCTTGGTTTGGATCATGGTTAAAATGCAGTTGTATTATGAAACCAGTATCATGAATCTTATCACATCGGGAGTTGAGTGAATCGTGACATCCCTAAAAATGACCAAATAAATGGTTATGCCTTTGATAAATCCTAAATAAACAAACAAATAAATAAAAATCAGTCACGCAAGTTGAGCAAAACAGAGTAAACAAAGTTTTCTTTGTGTCCATATCCAATAAGCCACAAAGCTGCAGTTAAATGCCTTAATAATATATTTAAAAATGCATGAGTTCTGGCTTATTTTCAACTTCATGCCTAAATATTGCATATGCAACATGCCGTTGATTACCGCACCTTTTTCTAAGATATTCACCCAGGTAATAAATGGCATTCAAACAACAATTGGAGCCACAGGAAAAATTACAGAAACACACACACAATCCCAAATCTCTTCACTAGAATCTATCCTGTGCTGTGATGTAAAAAAAAAAAACAGAAGCCCAAAGAGCCCCAATGTGCATTAAGTTTATTTTTACAGTTCATATGTTTTTATATGTGACCCTGGGTCACAAAACCAGTCATAGTACAGCCCAAAAAATGAGAGTAATTGACTATTTTCAGCAGGAATAATCAGCAAAATATATAAGTTATGTTTGGTTCAGTAGCATTGTTTTATGTTCAGTGCCGCCAATATGGCCGATTGACGACGTGTCGTGAAAACACTCTCTAGCGTATTGTGCATTTCGCAAAATATGACTAGCCCAAACTCTATAGCAATTGGTAAAACACTGGCCATGCGAGATATGCCACACATTCTGTATGTTGGGTGTAAATGGCAACAATAAAGTTGAAAATAGACAGAAATATGCCACATGTTTTAAAGTGTGATAGGTTGACAGACAAAAATCAGTTCTTACCCTACAAGAAAATAACAGTGAAAACGGGGCAAAGTCGTGCCAGAATTCCAACTCAAACCAAATCCAAAACTCCTGAACTACAACTAATTCTTTAGCGTTAGAATCCATCACACGGGTCACAAACACACCATGCGGTGCACGTCTAAACTCACCTGCTGAGGTGTTCAGAGAAAACAAGCGTTGACAGGGCTATTCACCTTCCCTTTAACAATGAGTATTTGACTTTTATTAGGGCTGAGAAATGAGCACCAAGTACTAACTTGTCTGACACCAATGGCGCACAAAGGACAATTAGGGCTAGACTGACTAAACAGGGCAAATTATCACAAGACCACAATCCTATAAAAGCACCATTGGGAGTGGAAAGTTTTGCATGTTATCTACTGACAATGTGCAAATTTAAGACCAAAGCAATCAACCAAGAGCAGCACACATTAACAACTATAATCGCAGCCACGCCAGGCACAAAATGGGTTAATACATGGGCTTAAATTCGTATAAATTTACTATGAGTGAATAGTGAAATCACATTATTTAAATACTCTCCTCCCATAAATATTGCATCTGAAAGGCATCTCAAATGCATATGTAATAAGTTCAGCTGCCAAAAAACAAAACAAAAAAAAACTTATAGCTGATTTTTCACTGCAAGCACTTAGTAAATCCTGACAGTAGTTTTTTAATGCTTAAAAAGGGTTTTACTAGCTTAAGCTGTTAGTATATCAGGCCCATAGAGTGATAAATAATGATAGCATAATTACCATTAAGTCAAAATTATTTGCCAATAATAAGTTATAAAAGGTTTGTGTACTCGGTTTCAGTGTTCCCAGTGCCGCAGACAAAAATGTCTCCTGAAAGAGCATGTTTGATGTGACACACACTACTAGTCAAAAGTTTTTGAACAGTAAGTTTTTTTAATGTTTTTTTTTTTAAAGAACTCTCTTTGCTCACCAAGCCTGCATTTATTTGATCTAAAAAAAAGCAAAAGCAGTAATACTGTGAAATATTCTCACTATTTAAAATAACTGCTTTCTTTTTGAATATGTTTTAAAATGTAATTTATTACTGTGATCAAAGCTAAATTTTTCCAGTCATTACTCCAGTCTTGAGTGTCACATGATCTCATTCTAATATGCTGATTTGCTGTTTAAGAAACATTTTTCATGATTATTATTATTATTATTATGCATACTTAAAAACAGTTGTACTTCTTTTTTAGGATTCTTTGATGAATAGAAAGATCCAAAGATCCTAGCATTTATCTGAAATTAAAAGCTTTTGTAATATTACACACTACACCATTCAAAAGCTTGGAGTCAGTATAATTTTTTAAACAGAAATTAATACTTATTTATATTTCTGATAAATAAAAAAATTTGAAAAAAAAAAATTTACTCAACTGCAGCAAATCAGAATATTAGAATTATTTCTGAAGGATCATGTGAGTGGAGTAATGATGCTAAAAAAATCAGGTTTGAA
This sequence comes from Garra rufa, assembly GCF_049309525.1. Classification (NCBI taxonomy): domain Eukaryota; kingdom Metazoa; phylum Chordata; class Actinopteri; order Cypriniformes; family Cyprinidae; genus Garra; species Garra rufa. Next base: position 7,749,743 of record NC_133370.1, read on the forward strand.
ATAATAGGAATATATTATATTTTAAAACATATTCAATTAGAAATAAGTTATTTTAAATTGTAAAAATATTTCTAACTCTTACTGTTTTGCTGTACTTTGGATAAAATAAATTCAGGCTTGGTGAGCAGAAGAGACATCTTTAAACATTAAAAAAAAAAAAATTACTGTTCAAAAACTTTTGACCGGTAGTGTATGGTTTAAAACAGGAATAACTATCAAGCTGTATTTTTTCCATGCAAAGAGTGAAATCAAAATACTACTTAATTGTACTTCATAAAATGCCATTAAATGTACCTTGGCTTTTAAAAAGTGGTGAAATTTAGATCACCAAGTAAAATAGACGCCTGTTTTATTTTTGCCATTTAAAAAGGGGGAGCCACTGAGACTGACACCGGCTTGTAGGACATGAAGAGCAAATACATTTGAGCAACATGTCTAGCCTAGATTTAACCAGCAGAGACCTGTAGGTTAGGATTAGATGACACATACAGATCCATTACAGATGCTTCATGTGACCCTGTTTATGAACACATGAAACACAAACTACTGAACACAAAAACTTAAACTTCATGTGTGCTGTCACTGTCAACTTCACATGCTTCATTAAAGTTTTATAAACTTGTGAAACTCTTGAAACATGACTTTTTGAGTTTTCATCCACATCTAATAAACTGTATGAATATGTAATGATATGTATGAGCCTGGTCAAGTTCAGGGTTTAAATTCTGCAGCGGATTAAACTCAGATGTGTTTCATACGCAGCCACGTGGCGCGACACGCACAGCGGAACACTAAAGTTGTAACACGATACAAGTAAAATATGTTTACCGCTATCGTGTTAGTGAAAACTAAAGTTTTACTTACTTTCGAAGAGTTTGATAAGTGAAAAGCGGTTCGAGTTGAACTTCTTCACCGGACTCTCTATTACAGAAAGAGACTGAGGAAGCCGGGTAACACGCACTTATAGCTGACAGAGGGGTTTTCCGTTAAATGTCATTGTTTATATAGTATGATAGAATAAAGGACATACGATTTTAGCCTTGTAATATGTGTAAAAATTCATAAGAGTTGATTTTAATGTTATACATTATGTAAAACTTGTACATCAAGAAAAAAATACAAGTATTTCATGAATGTCACCCCCCCGAAACAAAGATGGTACATTCAGTTACGTTGCAACGACACATTCAGTCCTAACAGCTGCACGTTAATACGATTAATACGTATTAAGGTATCAAAACTAAAACTAAGAACTTTCTACGACACTTCTTACTTATTTATTTTATTATTATTAATATTATATTTTCTGTCTTCTCTGTATGTATTATAATGCTAATAAAGTACTTCGAAATTTTAAATTAATTAATTTCTATAAAACAGGCTACCTCATATACTTTTATAATCCGAATCTTTATTATTATGACATTATTATTGTGTTTTAGTAGTTTTAGTAGACTTGACAGCACTTTTATTTGACAGACTATATAATACAATACACTTGCTGACTGACAAATCCGCTGATAAATTCCTTGAACAAAACAAAAGACACATAAAACACTTCATTATATATCTGTCTTCATTATGCATTTAAAGTAATATTAACGCAAGTGCATAAGTCTACTTTTTTATTTACTTAAAGATTCGTTTCTACCAGGAGTGGGGTTCGAACCCACGCGGACATTTGTCCATTGGATCTTAAGTCCAACGCCTTAACCACTCGGCCATCCTGGTCATGTGCACGCAGTCCTGCAGCAGGTAAGGTCATTCCTGGCGAGACCACGTGTCCAGGGTCAGTACTTTAACATTTTAATATCACTATTTATCCCACGTATGTCAAGCAATAAGATTTGTTTATAGTAGTTGTTTGTAGTCACCTTTTTTCCTGTGTCCTCAAAAAATCTTTACTTTTAGTTGTCCAAACAAAAAGCTAATTAGACTTACAACATACATTAGCATCATGTTAATAATACAGTCCGCATGGAATAAACTAAAGCTTCCACTTGCACAAAATTAGAGTTTTAATTTTAGAGTTTTAATGATCAAAAATGCATATCAGTCTACTTTGTTGTGGTTGTTATGGCTAATCCATTTAAACAGTCAGGACAAATGTTGGATCAAGTTTCTTGATGAAGGGAACAGTGTTGTCAGAGAAGGACTGTAAGTACCTATTTACTCCATGATTAAACACAAGTATCAATATACTCAAATTTCAATCAACCAGTTGCATTTTGAGAAGCAGTATAAAAGGGGTAGTTCACTTTCAAAACAAAAACTTACTGTGCTCAGCCCCTTGTCACGCAAGATGTTGATGTCTTTCTTTCTTCCGTCGTAAAGATATTATGTTTCATTATGTTTCAAAACATTTCAGTATTTTCTCTCCATATAATGGACTTCTATGATGCCCACAAGTTTGAACTTCCAAAATGCAGCTTCAAAGGGCACTAAACCATCCCAGCCAGGGATGAAGGGTCTTATCTAGCGAAACAATTGGTTATTTAAAAAAAAACTGTAATATAAGTTTTAGATACTTTCTTCAAAATCATCCCACATCACTGCAGAAGTACCGACCCGGTGTTTACAAAGTGAACATGCAAAGAAGGTCAAACGCCCTTTACAAAAAAAGGTAAAACAGCGATGTAGTGTGATTTTGAAGTTGGAAGACAAAATGAGATGGGAGTTTTTCAACATACCCTAACTGTTATGAACCACAATACAAAGAGTTCACGGCATGCAGAACTAGACAAGATGAGTGTTTGAGGTTAAAAAGTATAAACTGTAAAAAAAAAAATGTTAGAAAATATCCAAATTACTTCACTGGGTAAAACTCTTTCTCTTTCTCATCTGGGATCGTTTAGAGCCCTTTGAAGCTGCATTTAAAGGTTGTATCAGCGATTTCTAGCCTAAAACATAAAGTGTCAAATTCAGCTGACCTTTATTCACGATCCGCTCGCTGCCTGCCCCATAAATTGTCTGTGAAAAAACCGCGTCTCTCTGGTCAGCCTAGGGTCCGAGATATGCCAAAAAAACAATCGGCGCTATCAACAATAACCACAGATAAACAAACCGTGTTCCAACCAATCAGCGTCAGGGGTTTGGTGTTGTGGACTTTCCTACTGGTGCAGGGATGTGAGGGAGGCGGAGCGAAAGTCCACAACACCAAACCCCTGACGCTGATTGGTTGGAACAATGTTTGTTTTTGCTGTGGAAAGGTTGGTAGTGCCGATTGTTTTTTTGGCATATCTCGGACCCTAGGCTGACCAGAGAGACGCGGTTTTTTCACAGACAATTTATGGGGCAGGCAGCGAGCGGATCGTGATGAAAGATAAGCTGAATTTTACACTTTATGTTTCAGGCTAGAAATCGCTGATACAACCTTTAAACTGCACTTTGGAAGTTCAAACTCACAGTCACCATAGAAGTCCATTACATGGAGAAAAATCCTGAAATGTTTTCCCTCAAAAAACATTTTTTTTTTACGACTGAAGAAAGACATGAACATCTTGGATGACAAGAGGGTGAGTACATTATCTGTAAATTTTTGTTCTGGAAGTGAACTACTTCCTTAAATATATTTGTTTTGGTTATTCGTTTTCAATAATCTCTTATCTTTGAATCTACTCCAGCTATTTTTCTTACTGCCTTTTTTAATCTCTCAGAGCACAATAAAGCTTCTACCAGGAGTGGGCGTTTAGCTGATTTATCTGGATCAATCAGAGCATCTTTTTGAATCAAGACCATCAGACAACAGCCTTGTGGAACTAATTGTTCACAATCTGCATCAAGTCAAGTCTGACTAAATCTTACACTAAACCTTATTTTGAATGGACTAAAGCTTCCACCAGGAGTGGGGTTCGAACCCACGAGGACATTTGTCCATTGGATCTTAAGTCCAACGCCTTAACCACTCGGCCATCCTGGTCTGAGTTAGACTCTTTCAGACTATTGTTTTTTTTTTAATTGTAAAATCTGGCCAGAGATGAACTGGTCCCCCGACTGAGCCTGGTTTCTCCCAAGGATTTTTTCTCCATTTCTGTCACCTGTGGAGTTTTGGTTCCTTGCCGCTGTCGCTTCTGGCTTGCTTAGTTGGGGACAGTTTCCAGCAATATCGTATACTTTTGAACTGAACTGACGATGATATCACTGAATTCATTGATGAACTGCCTTTAACTGAAAATTGATTATTTACAATAATGCGTTACTTACACACTATTGTGCTGTTTAAATACTGTGCAGTTGCTTTGACACAATCTGTATTGTTAAAAGCGCTATATAAATAAAGGTGACTTCACTTGTCTTGACTTGTAAAACAATCTAAAGGAAACCAGATAATCATACAGTCTCCTTAATTAGGGTGGCCAGATTCTAGTTGACCGATCTGGGCAATGCAGCGTGGCTTTTTGTAGTGGAGTAAGACCCTCAGGTGTTCCTATGACAATATCTTTACCTTTGGGAAAGGTTAAGTGTTGTTCACATTCTGGATTAAGTCACGACTCAGACTAAACAGTACACTAACCCCAGTTTTGACTTGTCTAAAGCTTTGAAAACACAAGGACATTTGTCCTTTGAATCTTACAACACATTACCCACTTAGCCATCCTGGTCCCATAGGGATGCTAATATGGTCATCTTTTAAATGGAGATGGAAAGAAAAACAATTAACAAGTAAAGTATCATTAAGTACCATGGCCACATTTGATCTGGGCAAAGCAGAGTGGTATGAGACAATCTGTTTTTTCTTTTATCTTGTGAAAACTGTGGTTCGCATTCTGAATCAACTGAAGTTTAAGGATAAACCTCACACTAACTCCTGTTTTGAATGGCCTAAGGCTTTTACCAGAGGGGGCTCAAACCCACATGGACATTTGTCCATTGGATCTTAAGTCCAACGCCTAAACCACTCGGCCATCCTGGTCTGAAATTGACTGTTAGATGGTAATCTTTCAAACATAAAACAATGCAAACTAAACAGTTAATCATAAAGTGTCCTTAACTAAGATCACCATGCTCTAGCTCAGGGGTGTCCAAACTCTGTCTTGGAGGGTTGGTGTTGTGCAGAGTTTAGCTTCACCTTGCCTCAACACATCTACCAAGAAGATTATAGTATGCCTTGTAAGAACTTGATTAGCTGGTTCAGATGTGTTTAATTGGGATTGCAGCTAAAGTCTGCAGGACAGTGGCCCCTAAGAAACAGAATTGGACACCCCTGTTCTAGCTGATAGATATGGACAAAAGAGTGACTTTTTGGAGTGGAGTAAAACCACCTAGTGTTTCTTTGACAACATTTTTATCAGATAATTTTACATAGAGTTTTTACCAGGAGTGGGGTTCGAACCCACGAGGACATTTGTCCATTGGATCTTAAGTCCAACGCCTTAACCACTCGGCCATCCTGGTCTAAAAATGTCTGTTAGATGGCAATCTTTCAAACATAGAACAATGCAAATTAAACGGTTAATCATAAAGGCCCGGTTTCCCAGACAGGGCTTAGACTAAGCCAGTATTAGACCATAGTTCAATTAGGACATTTAAGTAATTTTTATAAACATGCTCAGAAAAAAACATTACTGGTGTGCATCTTGAGACAAAACAAAGGCACTGATCTATTTTAAAATCAATCAGTGCAATTTTATTTCAGTTGAAATAACTCAGACTTACATTTTAGTCTAGGACTAGGCTCAAGCCTTGTCTGCGAAACCGGGCCAAAGTGTCTTTAATTAGGATCACCATGTCCTTGCTCAGGGGTGTCCAAACTTGGTCCTAGAGGACGGCTGTCCTGCAGAGTTTATCTCCAACTTGCCTCAACACACCCGCCTGGGAGTTTCTAGTATGCAAGACCTTGATTAGCTGATACGGGTGTGTTTAACCGGGATTGGAGCTAAACTTCGCACAACAGAAGCCCCCAAGGAGCAGGATTGGACATCCCTGTTCTAGCTGATATATATGGACAAAGAACTGTGCCACTATTGCTCATCTGAGGTTAAACCTTATGTACAGTTTCAAGCAGTCTAAAGTTTCTACCAGGAGTGGGGTTCGAACCCACGAGGACATTTGTCCATTGGATCTTAAGTCCAACGCCTTAACCACTCAGCCATCCTGGTCTTAATACAAGTTCTTTTTAATCTTTCTGAATAAAGTCTGTCACAGAAAGTCCTTCTATCCCAACCAGAACCATGTTACGGATTATATGTTTTTTAGATTTGCATTTTCAAATCTTTCTTCAAGAGTGTAAATCAAATGTAAATCAATGCAAATAATTATAAAATGTTTTTTTAACTTCCACCATGTTCCATCTGATTACTCTGGACAAAGTGCCACCACAGTTTTGCATAATCTGGATTAAATTAAGTCTGAGGATAAACCTTACGCACAGTTTTGAGTGGACTGTGTATAAACCTCCTTCTAAGAGGAGTGGGGTTTAAATTTACAAAGGCATTCATCCACTGGATCGTAAATCCAACACATTAACTACTCATCCATCCAATCGTTTTGCAAGTCTGTCATCTCAGTAAAACATGCAATGAATAGGATGTTTCTTTAAGTCAACTACTGAAAGAACCAATGCACATGTCACCATTCATCTGAGAAAAATATTTGAAAAATAACAAATTAGCACTGTTTAAGCAACCCTTCAACCTGTGCCAAGCATTCCTGCTGGAGATGGATGGCAAAAATCACACAACGGAACTTCAGTCATCAATTATACAAATTTAGCTAACATTCAAATGTATTTTTATGCACCTTTGCTTTTATTTGAACCCAGTTGTGTAATCTTGCGGTCTGCTTCACCAGAGATACTCAACAAGGAATGAAAACTGTGCCAAACAACTCATGTGCCAACCAATCGTTTTCCTTACAAAATCCCTAGAAATGTTTTCACCAATGTTGTGTTCAATTATTCACATTTAACAGACGACATCTCATCTCCCCCGAAACACCTGCCCCTTTTGAAAACTAAAAATAGGTATTATCTCATATTAAATATTGTGCATTAAACATGCGTCTGTCTACAAAAACAAAAGTAACTCACCTTAACAAAAATCCACACATCTCTGAAACGAGCCGGATGCATTTCACAAACAGCTGCTCATACGTTCAGCTGTGAAATTGGGTTACATTTTAAAGTCATTCCGAATGTGCGCGCACCACGACCCTGTGACGAGGACGCGCATACGCGCATCAGTCGAAAGGAGAGCGACTGTGAGTGTGACTTCAGTCTGTCGAGTGTGAATTCAAGAAGAAGAGCAGATCACTCTGTTTGAGGAGTTACAGGGATATTCTCTTGGTTTTAATATGACTGTTCTACACCTGTGTTTATTCGCGACTTTTTGGAGAGCTGTAAGTATTTAATGTTAAACATTTTCTACGTATTGAATTTGTACGGTGACCATTATATAAAACTAATTAATAGATTTCTTTCACGAACAGAACTTGTATCGTCGTTTTTAAGGTCTTGCTCGGTTTTCTGCAAACAATTACTGAGTTATGCGCATCTGAATACATTTTACACGCTTATATGGTTACGAATACGTCTCTTGCAAAAATCCACTAGAGATATATTTCATCTAATTACAGTTTATTTAAACTTGTTTCATAAAACATTCGAACACTCTTTTAAGTTCTCTTTTTTTCTAAATTTTTATTTTTTATTTTTGGTCATATTGGGAAATAGAGATGAGAAGCACGACTTATTTGAAATCAATTTACACTTGTGAATTAGTTTAAAAAACGAACATCTTGTAATCTGTTAGACTATGCTGCATATGAATTCATACGTTTTTTTTTTCCACATCAGGTGCATGCTATCCATCCAGATTGTGCTATTATTTCCCAGCTTATACAAGAAGAAGAAATCTGCATCCATACTAGGAAGAAAGAGATCAAGAACCCATCCCAACAACCAGGTTATGATGGCACTATCATATTGTTTAAGAAATACATCATATATGTGACCCTGGACCACAAAACCAGCCATAAGGGTCAATTTTCAAAATTGAGATTCATACACCATGAAATTAAAAATTTGGTTTGCTGTATGGTTTGTTAGGATAGGACAATATTTGGGCGAGATGCAACCACACTCTTAAAAATAAAGGTGCTTCAAAAGGTTCTTCAAGCGATGCCATAGAAGAACCATTTTTGGTTCCACAAAGAACCATTTCTTGCTTACCTTTTCATAATCTGAAGAACCTTACTTGGCACAAAGAACCTTTTGTGAAACAGAAAGGTTCTTCAGATGTTAAAGGTTCTTAATGGAACCATTTAGACAAAAAGGTTCTTCTATGGCATTGTGAAGCACCTTTAATTTTAAGAGTGTATTTGAAAATCTGGAATCTAAGGGTGCAAAAAAATCAAAATATTGAGAAAATCGCCTTTAAAATGGTCCAAATTAACTTGTTAGCAATGCATATTACTAATCAAAAATTAAGTTTTGATATATTCACTGTTGAAAATGTACGAAATATTTTCATGGAACATGATCTTTACTTAACATCCTAATGATTTGTGGCATAAAAGAAAAATGGATAATTTTGACCTATACAATGTATTGTTGGCTACAACTACAAACATACCCGTGCTACTTAAAACTGGTTTTGTGGTCCAGGGTCACACACACACACACACACACACACACACACACACACACACACACACACACACACACACACACACACACACAGTATATATGTATACAGTATGTATATATGCACTAGTTCTTGTGGCTGGACAGGTGGGAGTTCATTGTTCAGCTTGGCCTTGTTAACTAAAGATGATTATGTGCATTCGCCCTGCGGAAATCTTAATCATGTTACTCTAATTAAATATAGTAAGGAAGAGAAAGGAAATGGTTTTCTGAGCAGACCTACAGCATTTACCCACATTAAAGCTGTGATTCTCAAATGGTTTTGTTAGAGGAAACAGATTTAGAATTGCTTTCTTCTCCATCTTCCCAGCCAGCATAAGGTTTGTTTATAAGGCTGTTTTTGTTGATGCTGTTGTTTCCAACTCTGTCAGATCAGACTTTACATTTCTGGGTCACAACTTACCTTTTTTTTTTTTTTTCATTTTGTTGTTGTACAGAAATAGTTCACCCCAAAATAGAAATTTGCTGAAAATGTACTTACCCTCAGGCCAAGGCACAAAATGTGAATGAGTTTCTTGATGGGAACAGAATTGGAGAAATTTAGTATTACATCACTTGCTTACCAATGAATGAAAGTCCAAACAGCTGATAAAAACATCACAATAATCCACAAGCAATCCACACCACTCCAGTACGTCATCAATTAACATCTTGTGAAGCGAAAAGCTGCATATTTGTAAGAATTAAATCCATCAGTAGGGAATTTTAACTTTAAACAAAACCATATTGCATAATACTGCTTCTTCCAGTAAAAACGTGCATCTTCTGTTGTCCTCTCACATCTAAATCCACCAACATATTTGTTTAGAATGGTTTTGTACAAGCCAGAAGTTTCACAAGATGTTAACTGATGGACTGGGGTGGTGTGGATTACTTGTCGATATACACTCTTAAAAATAAAGGTGCTTTAAAAGGTTCTTCACAGCGATGCCATAGAAGAACCATTTTTGGGTCCACCAAGAACCATCCCTTTCTTACATTTTTATAATCTGAAGAACCTTCTTTCGCCACAAAGAACCTTTTGTGAAACAGAAAGGTTCTTCAGATGTTAAACATTTTTTATAGAACCATTTAGACAAAAAACGTTCTTCTATAGCATTGTGAAGCACCTTTATTTTTAAGAGTGTACTGTGATATTTTTATCAGCAGTTTGGACTCTCATTCTGACGGCACCCATTCACTGCAGAGGATCCATTGGTGAACAAGTGATGTAATGCTAAGCTTCTCCAAATCAGTCCCTATGAAAAAAAAATTAACCACATATTGAATGCCAAAAGCGTGAGTAAATTTTCAGCAAAATGTAATTTTTGTGTGAACTATTCCTTTAAGAGAGAGTAATTCTTTGGTTTAGTCATTTTTAAAGATTATTACTAATAATGAAGTGTTTTCCTCTATAATATATAACAGTTAAATAACTGAAAGACAGTCTTGGCACAGCCAAGCACTGTGAGAAATATCTCTTCAAAACCTCTTTAGAGCAGTCAAGCATAATCTCTGAAGTGACTTGCAGAGTTATTATTAATCTGAAATGGGTTTTGATTGTGCTTCTGATTATGTTCTTCCCTGAGACTTGTTTAAGGTCCATGAATAGATTTTTTTTCTGAACAAGACTCATAGAGCCAGACAGTTCGGCCCACAGGACAGATGATAATGATGTTGCGTGGCAGCTTGAAGCTCCGGAGATCTGTGTTCCTACAACTTGACAATGTGTGAGTGAAAAAAAGGAGATTGTGTGAAAAGGTGTGCTTGCTGTTTCCTGCAGCGTCTGTTTAGATTTGAGCTTTCCTATTAAGTCAAGTAAAAATTTAACAATATTGCTATGCAAGATAAGCAATCCATGCTGGTTTGTAGGCCTTTTCTATTCTCTGTTTGAATTCAAATTTAGCTGAACAGGAAAGCTTCACTGCAGAACAAACAAGTGATTTGAAGCATTACAATTTAATTAGATTTATTACATAATCTGCCAATTAGTTAATCAAATAAATCACATTTGTTCACCAAATAAGTCTGTAGGGGCTGTTCACACACAAGTTCTTGTGTTTGGTCTGTGGCATTCTAAAATTACTGATCCATGTCTGACTGAATGCGACCTGCAGACTTTGAAAGGACTTTCCTCTCAGCAGTGACATATAGGAACAAAACTGTCTGTGTCTTTAAGGTAAAATGCAGTACTCTCTTAGAAAACAAACAAACAGGGTTTTCCAACCTGATGAGTCATAACTTTATAAGATTTTATAATGATAAAACCCAGGTGGGATGCATTTTACGGATGCAACGGTACAGTGACAAAAATAAATAAATTTATATAAAAAAAACATTTATTATATATTATAAATTATATATTACAATAATAAATAAAATAAAAAGTAATTTTAAAAAAAGAAAAATAAATAAATAAGAAAATAAACAAATAAAAACTCTAAATAAGGCTTCAAGGTTTGGTCATTTAGCATGACCCCAGTAGCCCCTGCTGGTAAAATCTGTAATCACAGCATGGTTTTAAAGAGTATCCTTATTGTTATTTATCAGTTACCATTTCTGCAGAATCTTAAAATGTGAAATAGACATACACTTAGCTGTCCGCTGCCTTGTCGCCTTGCAGCTCAGAAAAAAAAGCCTCATTAATTTTCCAAAAAGCATCTTCCAAATACTATCCATCACCATGCATGTCTGCCAATTTTTTTAATCGCCTGAAGATTTGCATCTGCACAAACCGTATTTATGAGTTTAATTTGCAATGCAGGCATGCCCTGGATTTATTTTACCTTATGTGTTTTTTTCCCCCCTCCAAGTATTGTCATACTCCCAAACCGAGTATAAAAAATTGATGTTGCTGTAAATAGCTGTTTGGCATCTGGGTCACTCTACAGCAGAGGTCTTGGGTGTCTTAAAGGCGCTGTTATACTATAACCTTTCCCATTCTTCACTGCTTTACTTGATTCTAAATTAACATCATTTTATTAGACTGGAAGTTGTATTGCATGAATGCATGCGAATATTGATAAATATAGCTGAATGACCTTTCAAAAGTGGATACATGACTAGCTCATGAATATTAAGAGACATCATAAGGGCACTGATAGCTGTCAAAAAATTTCCTTTAGTGTACTGTGCGCTGGGGTCTGAATGACTTTAGGCGGAATAAATGTTTTACATGGACTGAAATGCAAGCGGTGTCCTGCACGCTAGCATGACAAGAGACACTTGCATAAACTGTAAATGAACCTCCTGTCCATAAGATAATATCCATATGCACCAGCACAGACCATATGTTTTCAACAGATTATGTACAGCTGATTTAGACAGTGTCATGACGATTCCTCTGTGGTTCCTGTCTCAGGATGTGGGACGGATTGGGACGGGATCCGCTGCTGGCATACAGCCAATACAGGACAACTCATTAATGTGTCCTGTTCAGACGTCTTCCAGCATATCTCTAACACTCAAGGTAAGACCTATTTATCTATCTGTCTATCTATCTGTCTATCTACTGTATCTATCTATGTGTGTGTGTGTCTGTTTGTCTATCTATATATCTATTGTTTTATCTATCACATGTCCGTCTACCCATACATCCTTCCATCCACACACCCACCCATCTATCTATATACATCCATCCTTCCATCCACACACCCACCCATCTATCTATACACATCCATCCATCCATCCATCCATCCATCCACCCACCCATATATCCATACATCCATTCATCTATATATATCTATCCATCCTTCCTTCATCCATCCCCATATCATCATCCATCTATCCCTATATCTATACACCCATCCATCAATATATACATACACTCTTTTACTCTTCCATCCCTAATCAACTATCCACCCATATATCCATAATTATTCCATCCATCCACCCATCCATCCCTATATCTATTCATCCATCCACTCACCCATCTATACATCCATCCATTATCAACCCACCCATCCATCCATCCATTCCAATATTTATCCATCCACCCACCCATCCAATAATCCATCCCTATATATATAGTATATTTAAGCAATAAGGTACGAGAGGCCGTGCTGTATCATGAATAAATCACGGCTGAAAGGCGTAGTTAGGCACGACGCGAAGCGGAGATTTAGTCATGATCCTTCCTTCCATCCTTCCCGATGTCCATCCATCTACCCACCCACCATTTTCAATTTCAATTTTCAATTTCAATTTCAATTTCAATTTCACTTTATTGTTGGAATTTCTTCCAAAAATTGTCTTACATCCTATTTGCGTTTACTGTCTAACATTAATTCACAACAATACACATTACACAATACAAATACATTCAAAGACATACATGTCAATACCAATCCATCTACTGTTCAAATACTTAAGTATCCTCCCTTCCTCCGAGTATTACTGCCTACTTTGACCCCCAGTTCTGGTTAATTAATTTTACTGACTGATGAACAAAAGATTTCCGTAATCTATTCGTTCTGGCATATGGTACTCTCAGTCTTCTATTTGATGGCAACGGTTGATATTCCTTATATAGAATATGGGAACAGTCAGATTTATCCATCCATAAACATCCATAAATCCTTCTGTTGTTCTGTCCATCCCTATATTCAACCAGCCAGCCAGCCATGCATCCATTCATCCTTACATTCAATCTTCTATCATCCACCCACCCATTTATCCGTCCCTATATCTATCCATCCACCCACCCACCCACCCACCATTCATCCATCCCTATATATATATATATATATATATATATATGTTTATATATGTTTTATATATGTTTATATCCATACAACCCTCCATCCCTCCCTATATCCACCCATCCGTCCACCAACCCACCCCAATTTCCATCCATCCACCCACCCGCCATTCATCCTTATATATATATCCATACATCCACCCACCCATCCATCTGTACATCCATCCATCAACCCACCCATCCCAATATCCATCCACCCACCCGTCATTCATCCATCCCCATATATACCCATACATCCTTCCATCATCCCTAAATCCACCCATCCATAAATCCCTATATCCACCCTCCTACCCACCCATATATCCATCCATCCATCTCTATATCACCCATCCATCTATACATCCATCCCTCCATCCACCCACATATCCATCCCAATGTCCATTTATCCACCCACCAGCCATTCACCCATCACTTTATATATCATACATCCACCTACCCATCCATTGCTAACCCATCTGTTGCTAACCCTAACCTACCTATACATCCTTCCATCCATCCCCATATCCACCCATCCATCTATACATCCATCCATCCCTATATATATATATATATATATATATACAAACACCCACGCACCCATCCATCTACACATCTATCCTTACCTATATTTACCCATCCATCTATACATCCATTTCTATATCCATCCATTCATCCCTATATCTATACATCCACCCATCTGTATAACCATACAGTCTTCTGTTCTTTCATCCATCCATGCCTATATCCATCCAGCCAGCCACCCATCCATCCACCCACCCATATATCCATACATCTTTACATTCATCCATCCCTGTATTCATGCATTCATATATCCATCCATACAGCCACCTGTCCATTCATCCATCCCCCTCTCTCTCACTTTCTCTCTCTCTCTTTTATTTCTCAGCCTCATTATCATTGCTGTCATCCTTTAATATTGAGCTGCTGTGACGGAGCTTCAGGCTCATGTCTGGTGAAAGGTCTGTGAAACAGCAGCAGAAGAGTTGTTTCTTGAGGGATGGTGCGCAGTAACCGTGGCTAAAAGCTGTCACACTTCTAGTTTACAGTTAGGGGTTTTAATATTGTGCGGGTCAGCACTTTTTACAATCACAGAGTTGTGATTCTGCTGAATATTTGAATATGCAGACAGAAAGTCAAAGAGCCCTAGAGGTATTGGGATTCAGCTTGCACTGAGATGACCTGTATATATATATATGCACTCAAAAATGGGGTTTTGCAGCAGGCTAAATTGTTAATTAAATTTGCTAATGCAACACAATTTTGAGCTTTTTTCACATATTCATTTCATGCCATTCAAGCAATTTAAATTAACAAAATGGAAATTTACTTAATCCATTTGCACTGGGAATACATGAATAATTTTCAGTGGCCATAACTGCATATATGGAAATATAAAAGGCACAGAGATGTAAGGCAGAGATTTAGCACTCTACTAAATCAAAATAGAGTTATTTAATTTCTTGTTGCATGTCAGAAAAAAGGTAATTAATGTTTAGGAAAAGCCAAAAATTCAAAGTGAGCAGAGACTGAACCCAACTCAGTCCTTTACATTTTTATTCTGTGTTGTAGGCATAAAATTAAATTGTTAATACAATGCATACTCATAATTATGATTAAATTCAGACTGCAAACTCAGGAAAAAAGTATTTTTATAATCCATTCACTTTCGTCAAAATTCTTTCAACAAGGAATTGTAACATCTGTGACTCTAGTTGTAGTTGTTGGTCAAACTTTCTCACACAGTCACTGAGGTTAATGCAGGTGACAGTATGATGCACTTATGGGGCTGAAGTAGGACACCTGTTCTGTTCTGCCACAGGAAATGCACCCAGTAGCAGGTTTTGTCCCAGCTCTAGCGCTCATGTTTTCCCCTAAGCATTCTTCAGGCATCTGTGGTATTTTTGGAAGTGTTATGAAGTGGGAATTGTGCTTACTGCTCTCTGAAATGAGGTCTGATCAGCAGGAGTCTGTAACAACTGACAAACTTGAGACCTATTTGGCACTCGAGCATATGAGACATTTTAATGACTGCTCATTATGTGATCAGAACAAAAGCCCTTTGACAGATTTTTTGAGTGCAGTAGGGTTCAGTGAAATTTTAGACAGCCCTTCAGGGACAAGCATTGCAGTTTTGCCATCTTTAAACCATATGCTTTATTGTTTACTCGGCAGGTTTTATATACAGGAACTGCACGTCTAAAGGCTGGAGTGACCCTTATCCGCCGTATGAGGAGGCCTGTGCGTTTGAAGATGATTCAGAGTCTGGAACTGTGGTGAATATTATATTCCCACAATATGTGAATATTTGACAGCATTTCTCATAAATAAATAAATATTCCTGGTGCAATGAGGCTGAACTTTAACTTTCCATGATGACCACTAGTGGTCGCCGTTTTGTTTCCACATGATGTTTTGACTTCCTACTTTCAGTTCATTTGTTTCCTGTTCTACTTTTTGAATATTAAAATTTAAGATTAGTTTAAAACTAAGCAGGTCATTGACCTCTATGTTCACGCTGGAAAAAAAAAACAATAACAAAGGAATATGCTTTGAAATATCATTCGGCTTTTAAGAACCAGAAGAGTTTTACTATAGTCAGATTTAATCAAGAGGTATTAGATGTTGACATCTAGAGACATAAACTACTTTTCTCTCAAACTTTGGTCTTTATTTTCCAGACAAATTACTTGTCAACTTTGAAACAGCTGTACACTGCTGGATACGCAACATCGCTTATATCGCTCATTACCGCCGTTATCATATTCACATGCTTCAGGTAAAGCTGTCATACTTATATTTTATAAAATTTGTGTATTTCATAGCATTTTAGCTTTGACAAGTCTTGTATTTTAGCACATCTAAACAGTGAGAGAAAATTAATTATTCATAAACTTTATTCATATTCATGTAAAGCTCTTTGAAATTAAATGAAATATTTGAACATAGTTTTTTCAGTCCTTTGCAGATTATAAATGACTTTTTGAATATTTATTTTTTGCCATTAAAACTGAAAATGTTCACTGTTATTATTTTGATATATATTTGCTATATACACTACCATTCAAAAGTTTTGGACAGAAGTCTCTTCTGCTCACCAAGACTGAATTTATTTGATCCAAAATGCAGCAAAAGCAGTCATTTTGTGAAATATTTTAAAACAGCTGCTTTCTATTTTAATATATTTTAAAATGTAATTTATTCCTGTAATCAAAGCTACATTTTCCACATCATTACTCCAGTCTTCAGTGTCACATGATCTTCCAGAAATCATACTAATATGCTGATTTGCTGCTCAAAAAACATTTATTAATTTATTTTTCAGATAGATGCTGTTCTTCTGAACTTTCTATTTATCAAAGAAACTAGAAAAAATATACTCTGTAGAAAAAATTCTATTCTGTTTTCAACATTATAATAATAATAAATAATACATCAGAATATTAGGATGCTTCCTGAAGGATAATGTGAGTGGAGTAATGATGCTAAAAAATAATACATTACATTTTAAAATATATTCAAATAGAAAATAGCTATTTTTACATTTTACTGTGTTTTGCTGTATTTTGGATCAATTAAATGCAGGCTTGGTGAGCAGAAGAGCTAAGCATAATCAAATTAGATATTAGTCTTTTTTGGCAAATTGTTATGCATCATAATTGCTTTTGTATATAATAACAAAGAGAAAATATCTGTAAATATTCAGGATGCAATCTATAACCTATAATATCCATGATGCTCTGCTATTACAGGAAGTTTCACTGCACCAGAAACTACATACACATCAATCTGTTTGTTTCATTCATCTTACGAGCGAGCGCAGTCTTCATTAAAGATGCCGTTCTGTTCTCAGATGAAACTCAGGATCACTGTTTAATGTCTACGGTGAGTGAGAGCCTCTGTGTAGCACACAAAATTCATAAAATTCCTCTTCATTTGTAAGTCACGTTGGATAAAAGCGCTTGCTTAATGGATAAATGTAAATTTAAGCATCACTTTACTGTGAAAGACTAAAGAATATTATCCAGGAAAGAAACCTACCAATCAAAAACATGAAACTACTTTTAAAATTGAACTATAGTTGAATATTTTGCCGTACATTTCATATGTATGCTGTAGTAAATTAATTAGTTTTATATAGCACATTGTATCTGATTTGATTACATTATTTGTTATGCTAAATGAGATGTGTAATACCCATTTTTTCCTTTGCATCAAATATCTCTGGAATGTATTTATAACTTTAGAACACAGAAATAAGAAATGAAAGAGGAAATTAGTCTTTGATCTGATTTTTGTTGCACTCTATAGGACTAATAGAAAGATACATTTAATTTTGAGTCCTAAAATTAGTAAACAAAAGTAAAACTTTATCTACTATAAAAGTTGTATAATATTTATTAGTATCTATTTATTAATATTTTGACTTAGCCTTTATTTTTATATTTTTAGTTTTAATTTCCAGTTTTAGTAATTGTAATATAATTTTAGTTAGCTGCTAAGACAACATTTCAAAGTTTTCCATTCAGTAATTTTTATATTTTGTTTTAGCGTTGTTTCAACTGCCAAAAACAAATTTTATTTTTATGTAATTATTTTTTAGTGCTATAAAAACTCATTTAGTTTTAAAAATCACTAAAACTGAAATCAAAATGAATAAAAACAGTATAAAATTGTTTTTAAAAAATCTAAATGAATAAAAATAACAAAAATACATACAGTCAAACTAAAAATTATTCAGACACAATATATAATTTTTTTTACATTTTTTTTTACTAGTGTGTGCAGGATGTAAGTGAGGATAGCAAAATAAAGTAAACTGTGACATATTATACCCATACATTTTTCATACAGTTGACTAACAGTGAAATTGATTAAAAAAAATGGGACCAAAAATGATTCAGACACTTTGACTTGATCATGTTTTCCTATTTAGTATAATTAATTAATAAAATTTCATTTCTAATGTGACCACAGACTGAACAAAATGAAGCATTGGTTGGTATTTGGTCAACAAAGTATTGATAGTTGTTGTCTGAATACAGTTGTCTGAATTTTTGGTTGATTGTAATCCATTTCATACCTTTCTATCAAAGTTATGTGGCATTATCAAGATGAATTTGTTCTGACATTCTGAGAATGTTCTTGTCATATTTTATTATCATTTTCTAAACTATATCAAATAAACTGTAATAACGTGAGAAATGTTGAAGGTGTCTGAATAATTTTTGGTTTGACTTTAACGAAATTAACTAAAACTTTAACAAAAATTTAAATAAATTAAAATATTCACCTTCATATTATCTCAGCGATAAAAAAATAACATTGGTTCCTGCACTGTAAAAGTTCAGCAGCTGCCTTAACATTTTAAGTTAAATCAACTTAAAACTGCAAGTAATATTGTTGTGAATTGAAGTAACTTAAAATGTTAAGGCAGCTGCTGAACTTAGGTTTTTAAGTTGAAACTGGTGACATCTTTTTACAGTGTGTGCAGTGGATGCTTGTGCTCTTACTCTGCATCTGTGTGTGTTGTTGTGATTCACAGGTGGCATGTAAAACTGCTGTAACGTTTTTCCAGTTCTGCATCCTCACTAATTACTTCTGGCTGCTGGTGGAAGGGATGTACCTGCAGACGCTCCTCGCCCTCACCTTCGTCTCGCAGAGGAAGTACTTCTGGTGGTACATTCTAATAGGATGGGGTTGGTACATCCTAAAAAACAGGTTTCAGGAGAAAGGCTGTGTGTAATTAGATTAAAAGATCAACTATGAGCATAAAAATAGCAGTTTGTGTCACATTATTGAAATCTCTTCTGAAAGAAATGATATATTAAAAATCTGTGGCTTGTTTTTCTGTGCATTTAGAAAAGGTGTCTGTTTTTTGTAGGTGTTCCATCAGTCGTGCTGATTGTGTGGGTGTTGACCAGACAATTCTATGATAACAGAGGGTATGTCACATATTCATCATTAAACTAAGCATGAACCTGAATAAAACTGACCCTATTTACTTTCTTAATTCACATACTTAATTTCAATTGGTGCGTATCATTACAAAAAAGTACTTCATCAAATAGCGTTCGCTTTTTTTAAGTCATACTGTCTGCATCAGCATTTTTTTGTATAATATAGGTTCAAGGTTTTTTATTTGTCAATGCCACCATGCAAACATACAGAGGAATAGAAATACTGTTTGTCTTGTCTTTCAAGTGTTTACATTGTCAATGTAATATAGATGTTTTTATAAAAATAAATCTAGATGCTAGTTTTTTATTAATATTTAGGTTGTTATTTTTAGATTTTTTTTGGTTTCATTTTGGTTTGTGAAAATGTAATCATTTTGTGTATCAAAAATGTCTTCATAATTTCTTTGTCATTTTTGTTTGTTTTTAAAAGCCTTTATAGTTTTTTTATTAATTGTATTTTAGTTTTACTTATGTTAGTACATCAAGTTTCTAGTAGCTTTATTTTTAAATATGTATTTATGTTTTTTTTATTTCATTTCATTTTTAGTTTTATTCCAGTCTTTTTGTGGGTTTTACATTTTTCTTAGAATTTTATTGGTTTGTTACTTTAGTACATTAAGTTAAACTAAACAAAAATAAGAAATATTTATTTTTTAGTCATTTTATTTTTAAATATGTATTTAGTTTTTATTGCATTTCATTTTTTAGTTTTATTCAAGTCATTTTTGAGGGTTTTTACATTTGTTTAATAGTTTTTTTTATTTCAGTTTGTTATTGTAGTACATCAAGTTAAACTAAATGAAAAACAGAAATGTTCATTTTTTTAGTATTTTTATTTTTAAATAATGTATTTATTGTTTTTATTTCAATGTATTTTTAGTATTCAGTCATTTTTCTGGATTTCTACATTTTTTTTAATAGTTTTATTTTATTTCACTTTTAGTTTGTTATTTTATTATATCAGGTTAATATAAATGAAAATAAGAAATGTTTCTTTTTTAGTAATTTTTATTTTTAAATGTGTATTTATGTTTATTTTATTTCATTTTTAGTTTTATTTTAGTCATTTTTGTGGATTTCTACATTAAAATATTTTTTTATTTTATTTTCTGTTTATTTTAATTCAAGTTCAACTAAATGAAAATAAGAAATGTTCAGTCATTTTATTTTTAAATATGTATTAATAGTTTTTATTTCATTTCATATTTAATTTTATTCCAGTCTTTTTTTGTGGGTTTTTACATTTTAGAATATTTACTTATTTCAGTTTGTTTGTTATTTTAGCACATTAAGTTAAACTAAACAAAACTAAGAAATGTTTCTTTTTTAATAATTTTACTTTTAAATGTGTATTTATAGTTTTTATTTCATTTCATATTTAGTTTTATTCCAGTCATTTTTGTGGGCTTTAAAATTTTTCTTTATAATTTTTGTTTTTATTTCAGTTTCAGTTTGTTATTTTAGTACATCACGTTAGACTAAACAAAAATAAGAAATGTTGTTTTTTTTGTTATTTTATTTGTAAATATGTATTTATAGTTTTTATTTACATTTGTTTTTAGTTTAGTTTTAGTTATTTCATAACTAATGAAAATGCATTAATTCATACAAATGTTTTCATGATTTAATGTTATTACAATAAATTATTTTCTTGCTGTATTTCTCATATTTGCAGATGTTGGGATGACACGGATAATATGAACATCTGGTGGATCATTAAAGGACCGATCACAGCATCCCTGTTTGTGAGTTATTATATGTCATATTTTGTAATTGACAAAGTTTATTCACATTTATCAGTAGTTGATCACGGATATTCAGGGTTTCTGCAGATATGAACAAGTGAAATTTAAGACTTTTTAAGACCTTTTTAATACCACCTTATATGAAATTTAAGACCGAAACCTGTAATGGAAATAGATATTATATTACATGCATATATGTAATATTTAATGTGTTTAATGTAAAAAGTAAACAATTTCACGGCTGTCATAAATTAAATTTATTACTATGATATACAGTGAACTTTTCATATCAGCAGATACTATTCCACACAAAATATCCCCATAAAAGTACCACTAGAAATATCTGATGTAAAAAACAATATTTTCATCAGTGCTCTATTAGCTTTTACATCTTAAATCTGCATATTTGATTTACCTTTATAAAGGCCTTTTTTTTTCTTTTGAAATGTATGCATTACCTTTGAAATTTATTTTATGAATTTATTAATAAATTCTAAATGGCTGTTAGCAGTGAGATTACACAATTTACACTGCAAAATTAAAAGTGAGATTAATGTTTTAAATACATTTATTGATTTATAAATATATAAATTAGAAATTTTGGGTGTGGAGGCATACTTTTAAACACACTAAACTACCAGCAGGTGGCGGTAAGACACTTCATGAGCGAGTTACTTCAACTGATTCGAGCAAAACGCTGAATCATAGCAAAATGTTGCTAGGAGAATACTTCTGCTGCGATCCTTGTTTGGAACTATTTTCGTTGGTGAAACAGAACAGAACAGTGAAAATATTTTGTCTAATATGTAAGTAACTACTAGACTAACTACTTGTTTATTGAACTAAAATCAATGTAACATTTATAATTGTCAGAATATTCAGCAAAAAGCTCACTTGATATATTACTGAACTATATCATGTTATAAATAAACTAACGTTATACATTTTAAATTTTTACCTCAGTGTGTTTCTTTAGAGTGCTGTTAACGTTACATTCATTTGTTTTAAAGTATGTCACTAGACCAGAAATACACCATCCATTATCAATTTCTGTTTACGTTGAATGTATTAAAATATAAATATTTCTTGCCTTTCGATGCTTTGCTAGTCACTTTTGCTGTTGTCACTTCAGTTTTAATCAGGCGGTTTGTTCGGTCGGGCAAGTAAAAAAAAAAAAAAAAACATTTTAAAAGTATCTCGAAGGCTGGCGGTCAGCTAGCTTGACCTATATTTATTATTATTATAATTGAGAACATTATATACAGAAAAAGGTAGTTTGACCTGTATTCTGCTACTGCGATTCTGTCTGAAGACGCAGTTAACGTTACTTCCACAGAGGGAGGAACAAAATCTACAGTTGTTAGCAACTGGCCTTAGCCAAGCCCTATATTCAGTTTTTTCAAGCTAAGTATCGCTGAACTTGCACTTCCCCAAAGCTAAAAAGTTAAATCCATTTTACTTCTGCGGTACAATCCGAGAGAGACTCGTGCCATTAACAGAAAGCTGATTGGCTATTGCATGCTGGGGCCAGTTGCATAAACTTAGTCTCTATGTTAAGACAGTGTCTTAAGAACTCGTTTGACCAGCTAGCAGATAACTAAGGGGTAATCAGTCTTATATTTTGGATCCAACTTAGACTAATCTAAGTTTTTATGTAACCAAATTTTTAAAAATTTGACCAGTCTTAAAGAAAAAAAATGAATGACTAACTTTTAAGTCTGTCTAAACCTTTTATGCAACTGGCCCCTGGGTCTCATTTGTAGTTTAAATACAGCAAATTATATTTGAAATAGTGAAATAAAGAACTACAACACCACGGAAACAACAAAAAGAGAATTTAAATGAACATTAGAGGTAGCGTTACATGGACATCGGAAAAATAAGACCTGTGTAAAATTATTTAAGACCTAGAACAGCGAATTTAAGACTTTTTAAGGCCTAAAATTTAGATTTTTAAATTTTAGACTTTTTAAGACTTTTTAAGACCCCGCGGAAACCCTGATATTACATTATGACCTGCTCTTCTGTTAGTAATCATCTTCCTCTGTCTTTCAGGCCAATATCATCATCTTCCTAAATGTGATTCGGATCTTGGTTCAGAAATTAAAAAGTCCTGTTGGAGGCAATGATACAGGTCACTTCATGTGAGTCTAATATTAATGTGCAAGAAGTGTCTAGATATAGAGAACCCAGCATACAGTACACACCAGTTCTGACAAACATTTTATGTACAGTTGTGGCCAAAAGTTTTGAGAATGACACAAATATTAGTTTTCACAAAGTTTGCTGCTAAACTGCTTTTAGATCTTTGTTTCAGTTGTTTCTGTGATGTACTGAAATATAATTACAAGCACTTCATACATTTCAAAGGCTTTTATCGACAATTACATGACATTTATGCAAAGAGTCAGTATTTGCCGTGTTGGCCCTTCTTTTTCAGGACCTCTGCAATTCGACTGGGCATGCTCTCAATCAACTTCTGGGCCAAATCCTGACTGATAGCAACCCATTCTTTCATAATCACTTCTTGGAGTTTGTCAGAATTAGTGGGTTTTTGTTTGTCCACGTGCCTCTTGAGGATTGAGCACAAGTTCTCAATAGGATTAAGATCTGGGGAGTTTCCAGGCCATGGACCCAAAATTTCAACGTTTTGGTCCCCGAGCCACTTAGTTATCACTTTTGCCTTATGGCACGGTGCTCCATCGTGCTGGAAAATGCATTGTTCTTCACCAAACTGTTGTTGGATAGTTGGAAGAAGTTGCTGTTGGAGGGTGTTTTGGTACCATTCTTTATTCATGGCTGTGTTTTTGGGCAAAATTGTGAGTGAGCCCACTCCCTTGGATGAGAAGCAACCCCACACATGAATGGTCTCAGGATGCTTTACTGTTGGCATGACACAGGACTGATGGTAGCGCTCACCTTTTCTTCTCCAGACAAGCATTTTTCCAGATGCCCCAAACAATCGGAAAGAGGCTTCATCGGAGAATATGACTTTGCCCCAGTCCTCAGCAGTCCATTCGCCATACTTTTTGCAGAAGATCAATCTGTCCCTGATGTTTTTTTTGGAGAGAAGTGGCTTCTTTGCTGCCCTTCTTGACACCAGGCCATCTTCCAAAAGTCTTGGCCTCACTGTGTGTCCAGATGCGCTCACACCTGCCTGCTGCCATTCCTGAGCAAGCTCTGCACTGGTGGCACTCCGATCCCGCAGCTGAATCCTCTTTAGGAGACGATCCGGGCACTTGCTGGACTTTCTTGGATGCCCTGAAGCCTTCTTAACAAGAATTGAACCTCTTTCCTTGAAGTTCTTGATGATCCTATAAATTGTTGATTTAGGTGCAATCTTAGTAGCCACAATATCCTTGCCTGTGAAGCCATTTTTATGCAACACAATGATGGCTGCACGCATTTCTTTGCAGGTCACCATGGTTAACAATGGAAGAACAATGATTTCAAGCATCACCCTCCTTTTAACATGTCAAGTCTGCCATTCTAACCCAATCAGTCTGACATAATGATCTCCAGCCTTGTGCTCGTCAACATTCTCACCTGAGTTAACAAGACGATTACTGAAATGATCTCAGCAGGTCCTTTAATGACAGCAATGAAATGCAGTGGAAAGTTTTTTTTGGGATTAAGTTAATTTTCATGGCAAAGAAGGACTATGCAATTCATCTGATCACTCTTCACAACATTCTGGAATATATGCAAATTGCTATTATAAAAACTTAAGAAGCAACTTTTCCAATTTCCAATATTTATGTAATTCTCAAAACTTTTGGCCACGACTATAAGTTATGATTGTCCCAGATGAAACCAGGTTAGTGTAGAATCAGACAGATGGCATGTGTTAATGTGAGTGAACCGTGCATCTTCATTTCTCTGCAATGTTTGTTCATTAGGATACGGCTAAACACGCTGCCAGGTCGTGATTCATGCATAAATAATACTTATTTTGACAGTTTACGCTAGGGCGAGTTTCTATTTTAGCTTCTGTTGTGTCTTAATACCTGAATCTCTGAATAATGTGATGTATATGCAAAGGCGAAGAGAAATCGCATTTAGCCCATTATCCAGAAGCTCATTCGTTTCTGAAAGCACAGATCTGTCTTGCAAATTAGATTTTGTGACATCTAACATTATATTGGCTCTGGGCCTAACCTTGTAACCCCAGCATTTATGAATGCACTACCTTTTGGTTCTGTGCACACCGGTTTTTAATTATCTGGTCCATCTTATCCATCTGTTTTATTTTTAATTGAAAATTATTCAAAAAAAAAAAAAATACAGTTGAAGTCAAAAGTTTACACACACCTTGGGGAATCTGCAAAATGTTAATTATTTGACCAAAATAAGAGGGATCATACAAAATGCACGTTATTTTTTTTATTTAGTACTGACCTGAATCAGATATTTTACATAAAAGACATTTACATGTAGCGCACAGTAAATAACAGTTGAATTTTAAAAAAAGACCCTGTTCTTAATACTGTGTTGATACCTGAATGATCCACAGCTGTTTTTTTTTATTTGTTGTTTAGTGATAGTTGTTCATGAGTCCCTTGTTTGTCCTGTTCTTCAGAAAAAAAATTGTGTATTTGAACCCTTTCCAACAATGACTGTATGATTTTGAGATCCATCTTTTCAAACTGAGGACAACTGAGGGACTCATGCAACTATTACAGAAGTTTCAAACAGTCAATGATGCTTCAGAAGGAAAAAAGATGCATTAAGAGCCAGGGGTGTAAACTTTTGAACACAATGAGGATGTGTATATTTTTCTTATTTTGCCTAAATATCATATCTTTTTCATTTAGTTCTGCCCTTTAGAAGGTAGAGAAAGAAGATACTTACATGTTTCCCAGAAGACAACATAAGCTAAATATGCCCAGATCTTCAAATTCAAATAAGAAAAATGTACACATCTTCATTCTGTTCAAAAGTTTACACCCCCTGGCTCCTTCTGGAGCATCAGTGTTTGACTTCAACTGTATAAAAAAATAAAAAAATAAACAGAAAAATGTATAAGCAGTGGAAAGCAGAAACCTTATCAACAGAGTAATCAAAAATTACATATTATCTGTGTCATCCCAACATCTGCAAATATGAGAAATACAGAAAGAAGAGTTTGAGTTCTTTGAGTTGTAGTATATGTTTACTGTACACATGTCAAAATGCTGCTTCTTCTTCAAAGTGAAACAAGAAAAAATAAGTTTTTATTTTCATTATATGACCCCTTTAAGGTGAACTTCCCTGATCCCGGACTCAGTAACATTTTGCATGTCTAAAAAGCCACCAATTTCTGATAATTGAGATATCTTTGCATTAAAATGAAATAACATTTGTTTTATGCAAGTTACAAATAATGCACTCATCTAAAATAAATTACCAAGAAGATACAGACATAATCATCTAGTAGCTGCGCTCTAGATTG
The DNA here is from genome assembly GCF_049309525.1 of Garra rufa. NCBI lineage: Eukaryota > Metazoa > Chordata > Actinopteri > Cypriniformes > Cyprinidae > Garra > Garra rufa. Next base: position 7,776,255 of record NC_133370.1, read on the forward strand.
TTTGTGTAAAGGCATGAATATTGATTAATGATTATTCATTTTGATAATCACACAGGAGACTGGCCAAGTCCACCTTGTTTCTGATTCCTCTGTTTGGGATGCACTACACTCTGTTTGCCTTCCTGCCAGAAAACACAGGGGAAATAGTCCGGTTTTACATTGAACTTGGCTTGGGCTCTTTCCAGGTACAGATGAATTCATTTCTTTATGTAGAAATGATCTGCTCAGCATCAGTTTACATAATCAGGTCGTATTCCTAAAAGTCTTATTTTTTTCTCCAGGGCTTTGTGGTGGCACTTCTTTATTGTTTTCTCAATGGAGATGTAAGTATTCTCATAATGGAAACATTCAACATGATATTGACAGTTACAACTACATTTTAGGCTAATAGTGTTTTTTTTTTCCTTAAGAAAATGTGCAATAATATCAAGGGCATTGCCGCTTATGCAGTTGCTAAGGGGTTCTGAGTGTTTTACCATATTGCTTTGCAGTTGGTGTTTTTGGGTAGCTGCATTCTACCCCAGGTCAAAAATGAGCACTTTTAAGTCTAATGGTCTCTAGAAAGAAATCACTCCTTTCTCTGAAAGTGTTTTTTTCACACCAGGTGAAAAATCGAATGTCTGATCGCTTGGAAAAGCAATAAAATGCCTCAACAAGCTGTATGATTTGAGAAATCATTCATGTCCATACACAAATGGTGTCAGACAAATTACATAGAAAACGACGATAGTAAAATAAGCTTATTAAGAGGTTAACCTAACCCACCCTAAAGGCTAAATCTAAACAGATTTAAAGACACTAGCCATCATACAACATCTTAACACTACCAGACAATTAAATCGTTCCAAACACAAACTCACACAGAAACACGTAATGTTACCTCTGCTCTGAGACTTGTGACAAATGAAAACAATATAGGCTAAAATACGTAACGTTAACGCTTAATCCCAGGTTACCGACGTTCTGAACCTGAGGTTTTTAACCTGATGTTTTTAACCCCGACCAGAGGAACGGTTCACATCTGTTATCACCACTTTTTACCCAAAGTTATGAAATCATGCTCAGACCTACTTGGGGCTATCATTAGTGTGAGAGGATCTATGCTTAGCAACAGACAGCCAATCGTATAACGTTAACTCATATTCATGAGTTTTAAACTAAGTCACGGAAACACCGCGCGTTGTATAAACAAGTAGCTAGTTTTAGCGTTTGAGCATAGAACGATGTCAGCTGGTGACTTAAAACATTTACATTTGGAATGAAGAAAAGACTTTAGCCTCGTTCAGACTGTCAGCCCAAATCCGATTTGTATGCAAATCCGATTGAAATCCGATCATATTTAGGTAGTCTGAACAGCAAAGAACTACATGAAATCTGATTTGGTCAAATCCGTTTCGAGCTACATTCGTATGTGGTTTGGAATCCTATTCAAATCGGATTTCTGCTTTTTCACGTTTTCATGCCACATAAAACATAAACACGTCAGACGTTTTTGTGGAAAACATAACAAAAGTCTTTGCAGAAACAAGCTTGTGTTGCGAACTGCAAATCAAGCGGGAAAAGACAATATACTGCTAGTATACGCACCTCTTTGAGTTTTGATACCGGCAGAGACGGCAGCACAGAATAAAGTCGCACATTCCAGCTTCCTGCGTTTCTGCCGCTGCTTTAGAAGACGAAATATAATCCAGCGCGACGGCAACATTGTCATATCGCAAGACAGCATCTATATTGCAAACTGTAATGCTGTTATTGTTTTTAGCGTTGGCATAATAACGCAACGGCATTGCCATAGAAACCAACGCACATTCCGTAAAACGAAAGAACGCTTATGGACACACAAATCGGATTTGAACAGTTGCGATATGACTGTGTGGACAGTCAGTTATTCAAATCTGATTCCATCCAGATCTAGACAAAATCGGATTTGGGCTGACAGTCTGAACGAGGCTTTTAATTCTTACCTTCAAACTTTGGAAAGTCCATTCAGGAAAAACCAACTTGTTAGCAGGAGGAGCAAGGCTAGAGCCGTTAGGTAAACAGGTCGCGTGCTGCTTTCATCCAATCAGTGACACTGATGCCAAATAATGTACAGTATGAAATCGTCACTTAAAGAGATAGTTCACCCAAAAAATGAAAATTTGATGTTTATCTGCTTACCCCCAGGGCATCCAAGCTGTAGGTGACTTTGTTTCTTCAGTAGAACACGAACGAAGATTTTTAACTCAAACCGTTGCAGTCTGTTACTCATTTAACAGCAGTGAATGGGCACCAAACCTTTGAAAGTAAAAGAAAAACATGCACAGACAAATCCAAATTACACCCTGTGGCTTGTGATGATATATTTATGTCCAAAGACATGACATGATAGTTTTTTGCCAGAAACTGAACAGTATTTATACCATTTTTTTTTTACCTTTGATACACAGCAATGTCCATCTGTCCTGAGCGCGAGCTCAGCATCCAGCGCATTACACGTGTACGCGCTCTGGCGTAGTATATGTAAACACCAGAAGGGGAAATTGGTGAACAGTCAACAGTTCCGGATGAGTTCTTCACGAGCCGCAGGGTTTAATTTGGATTTGCCTGTGGTGTTTTTTTTTTTTTTTTACTTTTAAAGTAAAATCCATCCACTGCCATTATATGACTAACAGACTGCAACCATTTGAGTTAAAAATCTTGGTTTGTGTTCTACTGAACAAACATGGTCACCTTTACCTTGGAAGCCCTGGGGGTAAGCAGATAAACATAAAATGTTCATTTTTGAGTGAACCCTTTAATTCAGAGTTGTAGACACTTAATCTATGTTCATGGATACCATGGGAAAGAATGAGAATGCTGTAAGATGAATCGCACCCGTCAGAAAAAGTGACTTCTCTTTTAAAACAGCATTTTTTTTTTCATGGTAAACTCCAAAAATAGTTCAATCCAAAAGTATTGTTTAGTGTAAAATATGTTGAAGATTAGCAGATAACACCGTTGATTTTCCGTTTTTATTTAGTAGAAAACATGGAAACCCCAAAGACACTTTAATATGTTTGCATTTGTATTAGAAAGGTGAGTAGCATTATAACATGATAAAACAGCGCTGCTTTTTCCTACATACACAAGACCGGAAGAAGCGGAAGCGGTCGACTGTGGCATAATAAAAGCTGTTGCTTTCCAACCATGTATCGCACTCGTCGTTCATTAGCAATCGCTGCAGCGTCCTTGTTTCGCCTCCATGACTTTCAGCTCCACTCTGTTTCATAGTACAGTGACGCTAATAAAACTTTAGTATATGTGACCCTGGACCACAAAACCAGTCTTAAGTCGCTGGGGTATATTTGTAGCAATAGCCAAAAATACATTGAATGGGTCAAAATTTTAGATTTTTCTTTTATGCCAAAAATCATTAAGAAATTAAGTGAAGATCATGTTCCATGAAGATTTTTTGTAAAATTCCTAATGTAAACATGTTAAAATGTAATTTTTGATTTGTAATATGCATTGTTAAGAACCTAATTTGGACAACTTTAAAGGTGATTTTCTCAGTATTTTTGAGTTTTTTGCATCCTCAGATTTCTGATTTCAAATAGATGTATCTCAGTCAAATATTGTCCTATCCTAACAAACCATACATCAATAGAAAGCTTATTTATTGAGCTTTCATATGATGTATAAATCTCAGTTTGTCAAATTTAACCTTATGATTGGTTTTGTGGTCCAGGGTCACATATTAGCTCATCCAGAAACATGATTTCTTGCCTTTTTCTATGCCTTTGTTTCTTTGTTTGTTCTGAATATGTTTCCCCTCTAGTGGTGAAAACATACATATTGTGCCTTTAATGAATATCCAGGGTTAACTCGGGGTAAATTATGAGCAGTTTAAAATGTGAAGCAAGATAAGGATAAATTCTTTTACCTGAGGTTTAGCATATGAATTATTTCAAGTGTGAAGAGCCCTTGTGTATTCTAAAATAAGCACAAAATCTCATCCAGACTGTAAACTGGGGCAAAAATCTGTGCAAAAGGATTGTGTAATATATATTTCAGGCTTAAGTATGAGCAAAAAAAGGTACTAATCTTTCACTGTGGTGCTTTTCAAAAGGTACTAATACACTTTAGATACTAATATCTACCAAGTATGGCTAAATAAGGTACAAAGATGTATCTTTTAGTTTTTCTACCTTACCACACCAGGGACAGCTTTGTAGCTTCTGTTCTGAGACTGTAGCAATCACTTTAACCATTTGATATAAGTATTGTCACTAAGGTGTGTCTCTTTCCCTTTCAGGTACAGGCTGAGTTGAAGCGCAGGTTATGGAGGCGGCAAACCCAGACTCATCTGAGCCCCAGTAAAAAGCGTCAGGCCACTGTTACTCAGATCATGATGCACGACTTCACTCATTCACAGACTGCCGTCTGCAACGGCTACATCACATCTGTGTGAACACACCTGGATGATGCAGGTGGAAAGACTTGCTAAAGAGTTCAAGAGCTTCACGTTTGGCTCTGGAGGGCGTTCAAGGTAGCTGAAACGGGTCGTCGTATAGGATTATTAAGGTCTTGTTGCAAATACCTCAGAGTTGGTTTTAGTAGAAGTCATTTGAGTTCAGTGTTTGAAAACAGATCTGCAGGTGGCAGAACTACAAGCAGATTGTGACACAGCCAGAGTAAGTGTGTGGAGGTTTAATTAAAGTACTGATTTGATTAGGGCCCATGCAGTACTAAAACTTGATTAATATTTGAAAATTCTGGTTGTATATTATGCAGAAGAGTTTGAAATATTAAAACTTTTTACATCCTCATTCCATCCAAGTGCTAAGCCAGATGCCGTAAACTGCAAAGTAACACGATTAATATTCATCATTTTGGAGGCATTTAATTTAAAGACATTAATTTGTTATTGCTGATGATGCTGAGGATGCATCATAACATAAATATACAGGACACAGCCTTGAATTTTCTTACATGCCCATGCTTTTTACAGCTGCTTTTATCTAAACATTTCTAGACAACTTTGATCATTGATGGGAACTGAAAAACACTGCTTTTCAGCAGTGCATTTAAGTGGTACTGTTAGACATAATCATTCATCAGTTTGATTTTAATGGTCCAGCATGTACATTGTATGGGGTCAGTAGGATTTTTTTATGTTTTCAAGATTAGTCTCTTATTCTCATCAAGGCTGCATTTATTTAATTTAAAATACAGTATAAATAGTCAATTTTATTACAGTTTAAATTAACTATTTTCTATTTGAATATATTTTATAATGTAATTTATTCCTGTGATGCAAATCTGAATTTTAATTTTCATTACTCTAGTCTTCAGTGTCACATGATCCTTCAAAAACCATTGTGATATGCTGATTTGCTTTGAAACTTTTCTTATTATCTTATTATGAATTGTTGATGAAAACAGAACAGCATTTGTTTTAAACATATTAATATTATAAAGACATTATAAATGTCACATTTGATCAGTTTAATGCATCCTCTCTTACAAAAAAAAAAAAATCTTACTGACCCAATTTTTTGGATAGACATTACAGCTGAATACCAATAACTGGAGAAATCCGACTGCAAAATTAATGTAAAATAATATGCTTTTTGCTGAAAGGGATTTTTTTTTTAGCTGGTTACATTGTACAGTTATGTTGTAATGTTACACTGAGCACAGTGTTTACAGTGTTCACAGTATGTTATACTAATTTAACTTTGTACCCCTTTTAGAGATGCTGAGAGTTCATTTCTGTTCTCGACACTGATTTTGTTTTCTATTAAATATTAGACCAAATTACAGCTATTTTTTTTATAATATTTAATATTATATCTCTATCTCTCTGTCACACACACACACACACACACACACACACACACACACACACACACACACACACACACACACACACACTCACACTCAAAGACGACACATACATATAGAAAGAACTACATAAAGTCCAGAAATTCAAGAGTTGTTTGTCAAGAATGGAGTTCAGACACGTACAAAAATGTTCACAGGTCAAACATGGACATCATCTCTACATCAAAGCAGAAGAAACTTCAAGCAGCTTTACAGAGCAGCTGAATGTACGATATACAGTTGTTGTCCGGGTGTTACATTCAGATTGAAATGAGTTAGTCCACAATATGAAGACATCTCAAAGACACAATGAAACGTGTCAGACCTAGACACATAAAATCTCCCACTGATCTCCTCCTTCCTCAAATATACAGCGCTCAAATACACAATCAAATAAAAAGCGTCACCTACTGGCAGGCAGATGTACTACAAGCACAAGAAAACACGTCTGTAACAGCTTTGAGACATGGTCGTTACCTTCTGAGCTCACGCCCAGAATGACGGCTGGTGTCAAGAACATAGAAAGCAGCAAAAAATCTGTCTCTTTTATGTCTTTTTTTTCATGCAGATATATCTAAAAAGAGCCACAGAGGGAGCTCGGGCCCTCGTATATCCAAACACATATGGAGCTGTAAGGTCACGTGATCCAAGGAACATCTGACGCTCTCTGTTAGGATTTCACGATTTATTTCTACAGACAAGTTCACTATCACCGAGAGCTTGTTCAAGATCATTACTATTTACAGGCTGAAAAATAAAGACGATAAGAAAATTGAGAAAACTCAAACAAATATAGATTTTAGTCATCACTTGTGAGAATTCATGGCATATTTATCCTTTTTCTTTAATGCAGAAGTAAGCCTATGGGTGAGACTTCCGGTTAATTAGGGAAATAACGAGAAGAAGAGAAGAACTGTTTGCACTACAAACCAGTGTGCTCATAATTACGATACTACGGTAAAACAATATGGTAAGACACCAATTTGCAGTATCAAGCAGCAAAATGAGCTGTTTTGTACAGCTAAAAATAGCTGGATGCGGACCGGAAGCCAGACCCATAAAAATGTCAAATGGCTACCCCCACTCTTACAGAAGGAAAAAGAGATGATTTGCAAAACAATGACTCCCCTCGTCTGCCATTGGCTTAAAAAACACACAGTCCCGTCCCAAAACTCACGCCATTGGTTGAGCTAATGTTGCAGTGGTGCTCAAACCAAACAAGTTTTATAGCACCACAGAGCCACAGTGTTTACACTTTTTTCTACTTTAGAAAAATCCAGCTACGAATGACTTTATAGTTGTCTATGCATATTAAGTACAGAACGTATTTTACACCAGAAATATTATCTTTTAATAAATTTTAACAAATTGCGTGAGGGGGCGGGGCTATGTTTAATCCGGCCAATGAAAGTTGAGGAGCGCTTCCTCATTTTTTTTTTTGCATTTTCGTTTGCTGATGACAGTAGCACACAAATTACACGCTTCAACTTCAAAATAACAACCAAGGGAAAAACGAATACATCTTCCACATTTTTTTGTGCGATCTACACGACCATCACTTTACTGTACATTTCCACAATCACCTCAACTCTGCTTCCATATGATACACCGACAACTATGAGCTGCAACAAAAGCATATTGCGTTTCAAAATTGGCACAGTTTTACACACATCGTTGTTAGTTTATGACCGCAAGTGCTGACTAAAGAGAGAATGCTGGTACATCCATCATTTACTGGCACATGTGCATCTTTAACGTACTCTATACAGAGAATTTACACTCACGGCAGAGAATAATACTGTACTGGAAATAAACAACACCTTTAGCACAGACTGTTGCCACTTTGCACACTGATGCACGTTGTTTTCGCGATCTAACGTAAAAATGTGAGTGATAAGAACTAATTATGATTGTCAGTCAGTGGTGATGCAGTAAATTTGGTTGGATTCATAGTTTGACATCAGATATTGTACTTGTAAAGGGTTGGGGGTGAACTGGCTTTCAAGTATTAAAAGTGTTCACTCCAAAATAAAGTCAAATCTGTCATCGTTTACTCACCTTTATGTCATTCGTCATAGTTTTCTTGCAACCATGCAAATTCTAGAGGGTTTTTACAATGCGTCATAATGGCGACACTGAATGTAATCAATGCCATTGAACCGACCGAAACACATATTTCGCTGATTTTTGCTGCTGAAAATGGACAATTATTGTCATGTTTTGGGCTGTACTAATCGGTCAGACCTGAAAAAACATTTGAAGTACTTCAGACTGCCAAAAGTTATAACAAATCAAAGAGAAGAGTGCAAAAAAACTGTCTTAGGAACAAAAGGCATTTGTCCTTGGCCAAACTGAATTCCAGGGCAAGAATCTTGACAACATTCGTGTTTATTCTTATAATTTCCAGTCAGTTAGGTGAAATCTCTTAATTAATACTGCCTGTACGTATCATTACCACCTATTAACTTTAGTTTGTCAAAATATTGCGCCCTTTCCTGCTTACTAACTCCTTCTCTGATTTAAAAGCTTCCACACGTTTTTTACGTGGTTTCGACAGCATAAATTAGCAGAATAACATATTTAGTAGTACATTAACCGTGCAATCCATGCTGTTGTTTACCTCTGAGTATAGCCAGCACATCCGGGTAAATAACCAAATTGTCACGTAAAAAAAAAAGCAGCATGAAATCAATTCATATGATAGTTTAAGGTACTAAAATATGCTTTTTTGTCATTTTGGAGCTTAACATACTCTACTTTTTCATTCTAAGAGTTTGGTATGACACAAAGGTGAGTACTTTATGACAGAATCACCATTTTTGGGTGAAATATCCCTTTAACACGTTCACATCTCACTCAAATTTCTCTTTCCTCTCACAGATGAACATATCAGCCCTAAAAGCATTTATAATGCACCTGATAGTAACGTATTGGCATTGATTTGCACATCTCAACGCTCTAGAAATGCACTCTAATATCTTTCTGCTATGTAGAAATTAAAGATTGTAATCTGTTCATCTACACTACTAAATGACTAATAATTAAATCAATACTGCATGGCATTGGTTGTTTCGAATAGATCCATCAAAGCTATTTTTGTGACCATCAGGCACTTCAGAATAAATTGTTGTGGAATATCCTCCTCACTCCGGTAATTGTTCACAGAACTGTTTTTTGACAATCCTTGATTTGCTGATATTGGCTCTGCGTGGTTATAAACCATTCGCATGACGATAAGAAAACACTGGCCGAAAGCTAAATCACAAAACCATAGCAACATTTACATATAATCTAAATTCATGAGTCATTCATAAGTCTTTATATTGTTGACATACTCTGTACTTACGGCTGATTGTAAAAAAATACGTTTTACAATCTCTCTGTGGAAAACACTGAATCAAATACACAGCATTTGAACGAGCAACACGTAGTCTGTACATTTTCTTTTATAGTGTACTTCTGATAAACACAGTAGCTTGCAGATACTTAAATAGTCATGTTTTGGCACTTTATGTTATTATATTTTATCTTAACACTGAAATGTAACCCGTCTCTTTCTCTGATATCCGATTTACACTTAAACTAGATAGCAATGTGCTGTTGGCTTGACAGAAATGAATGGATCGATGTTTCTCTGACTACATTCTAACCACCAACTGTTCACATTCTCTATGGCTCAAAATGCGATATGAAAATTCACTCTACTAATTTCCGCCGCGATCTCATTTTGGCATTGCGGTGTGATTTCTACAGCCCCTGTTCTGCATTATTATTGATTAAAAATAACATTCTTTTATGCTTGTATTGTGTTTTACTCATTAGATTAATTAGAAAGCCTTCAAGAAGTTGCGTTACGGTCAAAAAGCTTCCTAACCTGAATTGCAACTTTCAAGCTCAAAACAGTTTTGGCACTATAAATATTTCCCTGGACGAATCGTTTCTAATAGGTGACACATTGTTTGGAATCTTTAAATACTATCCAGAGATTTAACGAATAACTAATAGTTCTTTTCTAATTGTGATTGGTCGGCCCTACTGCAGGTGAAGAGGGTGTATTGGAGGGCGGGGCTTATGGAGGGACGGGCCAATCAGGCGCTCAGGTGGGCAGGTTGAGGTTGACCGTCTCGGCTAGAGGGCTGGACATGCGTATCTGTGAGCTGCTCTTGCTGAGGATGGACAGCTGCGTCCCCCCGTTCACCCCACTGCTCGCTAGGGAAGGGTGACGCTGCTGCTTCAGGTCCACAGCAAAGTACCTGTTCACCGTCCAACTCCTCCATTTCCTCTTTATCTCCGACTGCACCTTTAGGGAGAAACTTGAAAAGGTCATTTTTTTAATGTACTCAGCTGTAAAGGTGCACGCGTTCTCCAACAGTCCACGCTCTCTCTCATGCTTCACACCATGTCCAAGCCAGATGTGACATGTTTTGTGGACACAGAAAGCAAAATATTGCACAAAATAATAGCCATTACACATGTGGCCCTGGACCACAAACCAGTCTAAAGTAGCACTGGTATGTTTGTAGCAACTGTATGGGTCAAAATGATTTCATTTATGCCAAAAATCATTAGGATATTAGATAAAGATCATATTCCATGAAGATATTTTGTACATTTCCTACCATAAATATATCAAAACCTAATTTTTAATTTGTAATATGCATTGCTAAGAACTTCTACAAACTTTAAACTTGGACAACTTTAAAGGTAAATATTTAGATTTTTTTACACTCTCAGATTCCAGATTTTCAAATAATTGTAGACAAATATTGTCCTATTCTAACAAACCATACATCTATGGAAAGCTTATTTATTCATATTTTCAGTTTTGTGGTCCAGGGTCACATATTTGTGGTTTTATGTTTGGACCAATAAGATTTAATTGGGGCGGGGCTACTTTGGAGCAGTCCAACACAAAGTATGTCTTGTTGCAATGTGCAGTTGCCTCATTTTTTAAGAAACCGATTGTGTACTGCATCACACCTGGTCAGGACATGAAGTCTTTTGGCAGTAACTAAAACTTATTTTTATGTAGCAATATTGGATAAGTTATTCTGGAAATGTAATGATTTCTGAGCAAGCCCAGACATGTATAAAATTATTATCAAAGCTGATTGCATGCATTTGAGAATATCAAAGCAAAAGCTCTTACCTCTCCATTCAGAAAGCAGTACAGCACAGCCACCACAAACCCCTGTGGAGAGTTCAAGTGAGTATTTGGTGAAGTGGATATCATTTTTAAGTCCTCTGCAGTTCAAAAGTTTTGTAGTAATCAATACTGTTATTCAGGGCATTTATAATGTTACAGCAGATTTCTATTTCAAATACATTCTGTTCTTTTGAACTTTATATTCTTCAAAGAATGCTCAGAATTTATAATGGCTTTTGCAAAAATAAGTGGCACAACTGTTTTCAGCGTTGATAATAAGAAATGTTCATAAACAGCTAATTCTAAAGGATCATTTGACACTGAAGACTAGAGTAATGGCTGCTGAAAATTCAGCATTGCATCGCAAAAATAAATTACATTTTAACATATATGCAAATATTAACCAGCTTTTTAAAACTGCTAAATTATTTCACAGTTTTACTATTTTTACTGTATTTTTAATCAAATAAATGCAGCCCTGGTGAACAGAAGAAGTATGTCTATTTAATCAAGCTCCAAAACCTGGTGAGCTGCAAAAATATGTCCCATTGTACTGTTGAAGCAATTTTCCGTTTTGATATTTTACAGGTATTTAACCTGCATCTTTAAATACACATTGCATTGCATAGTTTTAGGGTTAAATTTAACAAAAAAATGTACTGGTAACTTTCTACTTCTTTCAGTGTGCTTATCTGTCTACATTCTAAGGCAGCTTAGTAAACAAAAGTAACACTAAGTAAAAATGAAATGAATTGAAACAATACATAGGCTGCAACTCTCAAAAGTAGAGTGAAAACTAGAGTTGACTGCAAGTTGCAAGCGAATGACTTCAAACAAATACATCATACTCACACAAATACTATATTTTAATACAAAAACTGAATACTGGATCTTCAGTACTGAAGAAAATATGCTTTCTTTTGATTCTACCTGCCATTTTGGATTAAACTTTTCACTAGGATTCCACTGCATTCTGAAATTGTGAAATCCAAAAAATCGTATATACAGTGCCTTGCAAAAGTATTCATACCCCTTCATTTTTTCACATTTTGTTTTGTTGCAGCATGTTAAACTGCTTTAAATTACTTTTTTTCCACATCAATCTACATCTCATACACCATAATGACAAAGCACAAAACAGGTTTGTAACAACTTTGCAAATTTATTAGAAATAAAAAACTGAAAAGATTCCGTTGCATAAGTATTCATACCCTTTTCTGGAACACTTGAAATTTGGCTCAGGAGCATTCATATTGCTTCTAGATGATACTACACTTGGAGTGGAGTTAAACTGTGGCAAATTCATTTGAATGAGTATGATTTAGAAAGGCACACACCTCTCAGAAAAGGTCTAACAGCTGAAAGTGCATATCAGAGCAAAAACCAATTCCTGAGGTCAAGATAACTGCCTGTACAGTGACAGACTTGCGTTAAGGCAATGATCTATGGAAGAGTTCAGAAAAAAATCTGCTGCGTTGAAGGTTCACAGAAGCATGTAGCCTTCGTTATCCATAATGGAAGACGATTGGAACAACTAGGACTCTAGAAAATGTCTGCCAGCCCCCATCCAAGCTGACAGAGCTTGAGAGGTGAAAAGGCGAGGCAAAGAATGGCAGATAATTGCCAAATGCAGATGTGCAAAGCTTGTCACATCATACCCAAAAAGACTTGAGGCTGTAAACGTGCTTCAACTATGTTCTGAGTTAAGGGTATGAATACTTATGCAATGTACTTATTTCAGTGTTTTATTTTTAATAAATTTGTCAAATTTGCAAATCTGGTTTTTGCTTTGTCATTATTATGGTATATGGAGTGTAAATTTATGTGGGGAAAAACTAATTTAAAGCAGTTTAACATAATGCTGCAACAAAACAAAATGTGAAAAAAAATGAAGGGGTATGAATACTTTTGCAAGGCACTGTATTCTGGCAGCATTTAATATTAACGCCCAATGTTTGTAACAGCCCTTGCGTCGGGATTGCACCTACTGTTTCATGCCAGTTCTGGCAGCTCACTGGTTTGGAACAGAGAGATAGCATCCACAATACAGCACTAAAGTTGCTACTATAAAAGCTGATGCTCAGTACCTGGAAGGAGCCCAGGCCCAGCTCAAAGACCAGTCGCTCCCGCTTGCTGAAATCCTCTGGGGAGAAGGCAAAAACAGTGTAGTGGATTCCAAACAAAGGGATGAGGAGCAGGGTGGAGCGTGCCAGACGCCTGTCAACACAGAGCACACACACACCGGCGCTTCAGACAGGCTGATTGAATCTCTCAACATGTCAACACACAGTTACTGTAATACACTGGAGATCAGAGCCCTCCACAACAAATCCTGCTCCACAGGAAAGAAGGCCTCTATTGTTTCTCCTAGACAGAAGAACAAATGGAGACCTTCTCTGATGCATCTTCTGAGCAAAAGATCCCAATAATCTTACGTGTTTCTCTTCTAGACTTTCAGAAGAGATTTCAACAATGTCTGGCTGTGCATTGCCAAAATAACAAAGTCTAAAGTCTAGCCTAAAATGAAAATAATAGTCAGGAATAGGGATGTAACTGCATGATCAATATCATCTTGATATCATAGTGGTCACATGATGATAGGAAACAATAGGTCTTTCGGCCAAAAAGAGTCATTTTTTAAATGTATGTAAACTTCTGATTATAACATAAAAAGTCTTTAAAGTTGTGTTTTGGGCCATTATGCTTTGGCACAGTATTTGTCAAACAAATTCAAACCGAAAGCACAATATAGCTTAATCCCTTCATCAAGTCAGTTTTCGATGTGCATATCAAAGAGAAGTGCATTTTTCGGTTAGGTGATCAGCTTGTGACCCGGTGTTTTTTGTGCCTCAGAACGGTTCAGTTCACAGTGAATAACATGTGCTGTGAGTTTAGACAGGCTATGATATTTTTAAATATCATATTGCAATATTATCATACCATGAGATTTTGATATTGTTACATCCCTATTCAGAAATACCTTTTTTAAACAAAATACTAAAATGATAAAAAAGGGTCCAAAACAAATGATCAAAACCACTTGGGTTATTAACAGCTGTACTATAAACTGCAAAAAATGATTTTCTTCAGATGAGATTTTGTCTCGTTTTCTAGTATAAATATCTAAACATTCTTGAGTCAAGATGCATTTACTTGACAAGTAAAATGACTATTAAGATATTGTCTTGTTGTCTGAAAAAAATATTAAAGTTAGATTCAAATTTAGATTTTGTTTTTAAAACAAGACATAATATCTTAAGTCACTTTACTTGTAAAGTAAATTCATCTTAATTTAAGAGTTTTTAGATATTTATACTAGAAAACGAGAGAAAAATATTTTTTTTTCAGGGTAGTTCACCATAGTTTAGTTCCAAAACTCTGCTTCCAAAAAAAAAAAGATCTAGACTAACTGCTCAGCCACCTAAACCAGATTGGACCAGCCTGAACTACCAGTTCCAAAACAAAGAGGCAACTTTAAGCTGGATTTTCAAGCAGATGAAACTTGATAAAAGTCATGTAGCTCAAACTGTTAACAACACCAGGGGCATGAGTTCAATTCCCAGAGAATGCAACTGATAGAAATACTTTTAAATACGACTGCAAAGTACTGTAAATCGCTTTGTGCATGTAATAAAAGTACAAACAAAGAGCACAAAAGTTATCAGCAGTGAACATTCTCAGCCTTTTTTCCTCAATGGGCATTTAAAAACGAAAAATGCACATTTGTTGGCCAACACAGACGTAGATGCACACGCACATTCGCACAAACACACACACTTACAGAGTGATGGTAGAAAGCTCTGACATCCTGCACGAATGCTGGGCAGCCTGTGTGGGCTCACTGAAGCATTTCTGTGCACAGCTGCTAAACACGACAAAGACAACAAACACTCTTTAGGACAGAACACACACACAAGCACACATACACACTCACGAAACTGACCACACACAACAGACCCCAACACCAAAAGACCTCAAGGGCCTTTAATAGCTAGCTCAAGCACATACTTTGCACAAGACTGTTTTCCATGCAATTACACTAAATTGGGACTGAGGCCTTCAAGCTTCAAAAGGATGCAAAAATGGTGCGTACGTCTTGTGCTCTAGATTATTTACACTGCTTATCCTGAATAAAAGCAATATGTTTTAAATTTCACTGCCACAGGAGCAAAAAACCCCAAACATGTTGCCTTGATCAACACAACAATGATACCATCTCTCTCAGAATGAACACACAACAGATTTACAGAACAGCAACCATTCACACAACAGCTAAATATGAACAGATCTATGACACTTTGAAACATTAATCACTAGGGATGTAACAGTATTATCAATATTGTGGTATCACCTAGTGTCACATGACGATATAAAACGATAGGTCTTCCAGGCAGTGTAGTTTTTAAAACATATTTAAAATTCTTATTCTAATATAAAAGGACTTTAAGTTGTATTTTGGGCCATTATGCTTTGGCACATTGTCTGTAAAAGGAGCTAAAACCGAAAGCACAATATGGCGTAATCTGCGCACTTCATTTATGTGATAATCTTGTGTTTTCCGCACCTCAGAACGGCTCGGTTCACAGTAAATGCAGTGAACTCATTTATTGCATGTACTGTGAGTTTAGCGCGCATTTGGGAACGCAGCGACCACCAGTTATGCTTTATTTAATCGGCGGATGATTACAGCATTTCACTAGATTTGTAGTGAGACGTGTTTTTGATTTCACTAAAGCTGGATTTTTCTGTCAAAATAAAAGCTCTACTGCCATTTCCATCAAAATAAATCTAAAAAGTGCAGTATGATTGTAATTTCCCTACTGTAGTGTAAAACAAAAAAATATATTTAAGTATTAAATAATGATTTTCATTTATTTTACAGTGCATGTGTTTTACAATATACGGCTATTACTGTCATAGGAATAGCAATAATATAACATTCTTGTTATTATTTTAATTATATTCTAATTTGTTTGGCTTCCTAAAACACCAGTGTGGATGCAATTTAGACTGAGACAGTATACCACAAATAAAAAGAGAATCGAGTCCCCTTTAAAGTTCAGGTCAATTCACATGTCAATCCACTGCATTAGTGCATTAGATAGAATAATTAAAACTTTAAAATGTACAATATTGTAATTTTTCCCCCAAGTTTTCCAAGTCCATATCACAATAAATATAGTATCATGGACTTCATATCGAGATAATATCGCATCATGACATTTTGATATTGTTACATCCCTATTAATCACACATTTTATTAATACATCCTAATCAGACTGTTACAAATGTTGATGGAAATTCCAAATCCCAATCAGATTGTTACAAATGTAAACAGAAATTCTAAACGGAATCCTGTATGCATTCAAAATAAAGCTTCCTCTTATCCCAGGTAAAAATCTGTAGTTCCTAGAATGTTCTGAGAATGTTAAGTTTTTGGTTACAAAATAAAACACAAAGAAAAAAACATTAGAGACTGTTCTCTTTAGGTTGTATTATACACCCACACCCACACACAAACACACACACACACACACACACACACACACACACACACACACACACACACACACACACACACACACACACACACACACACACACACATTGGGTTTACATGTTTTATGGGGACATTCCATAGGCGTAATGGTTTTCATACTGTACAAACCGTATTTTCTATGGCCCTACACCTAAATCTAGCCCTCACAGGAGATTGTGCACACTTTTACTTCCTCAAAAAACTAATTGTGCATGATTTATACGCCTGTTTCCTCATGGGGACCTAAGAAATGTCCCCACAAGGTCAAAATCTACTGGTATTACTATCCTTGTGGTTATAAATAAAAAAAAACTTAATTACTATTAGAGAAAAAAAAATGTATAGATTCAATTTATGTTGTCACATAAAACCCTCACAGCAACATTACCTTTTGGTTACAAAACCTATAGAGATGTTATTCTTTTGTTCTGAAAAAGAACTGAATGTTCTGTTTAGGTTCTATTTAGGTTGTCACGAAATGTTCTGGCAAGGTTCGATGGTTACAAAACCTACAGAGAACTTTAGACGTTCTAGAATGTTCTAGAATTCTAGAATATTATTATTATATTAGAATGTTTTCAAAAATAACCGAACGGGAACCACATGCTGAAGTTAGGAGAACGTTCTATGTTTGCTTGGATACAAGACTTTCATTTCATTTTAGCCAGCATCATGTGATACATCATATCGACTAATCAGACACAACATAACAACTGCACTCTGTTTCCATGGTGATTGAGACTAACATACTCACAGGTAGATGCTGGACTCGTTCCCGCCGATGTCTGGAGACTGCAGCTTCTGCACCAGGATTATGATGATTCCAATGAAGAGGACAAAATTGATCTGGAATGAAATCCATGTGTTTAGTATTATATGGAATATGGCTCTATTCACATATCTTTCATTTATCAACATTTTAGCTCTAAAAACACATAAGTATGTGACTCTGGACCACAAAACCAGTCATAAGGTCATTTGAAATTGAGAGTTACATTATAAGGTTTGTTAGGATTGGACAAATCTTGGAACATGATCTTTACTTAATATCCTAATGATTTTTGGCATAAAAGAAAAAACGATAATTTTGACCCATACAATGTATTTTTGGCTATTGCTACAAATATACCGATGCTACTTAAAATTGGTTTTGTGATCCAGGGTCAGATATTTCTTAGCTTACCATGATCGATGCCACAACGGGTCCCTTGATCACCCACCAGAGGGCAGTATTATCATTCATGTCCCAGCAACTGCAGAAACAATTGGTTTACTGTAAGACACTTTGCTGCTATTGGTCGGCTACGTCATGTGATTTAACAGCTAAGAGTTGAGAATGATAAACTGCATGCTTTTGAAAGAAAATAGCATTCAGCGTGTGCCAGATGCCCCACTGCATTTGCCTAAATGCGCAATATACGACAGCCTGAAAAATTGTCACATAATGCCTGAATCAAAATTGACTGTATTTTTCTAACCCTGTAAAGCCTGAGATGTGAAATTTGAGTTTAATTGAAACTCTAGACAAAATATACAAAAAAATCTAAAGAGTTTGCATTTATATTTTATGCCAAGCTTTTATGGAGAAGGAAAACGCCGTAGTTTTATTCAGAAGCTAAAAGTGAGCAAAAACATGCAATTTAGAGCAAATGCTTTATTTATATGGCCAAATTGTAAAAGTATGATGATATCCTGATAGCTTGTAAGGTAAATTAATGAGATCTTCATAACAGTATAACAGAAAACTTACATAAATGCATGTAAATATCAGTTGTCACTCTATATCTCTCAATAATACACTTTTATTAAAGTCTGTTCTGCTCACCAAGTCTGTATTTATTTGATCCAAAGTACAACAAAAACAGTAAAATTCTGAAATATTTTTACTATTTAAAATAACTGTTTTCTGTTTGAATATATTTTAAAAGTAATTTATTCCTGTGATTTCAAAGCTGAATTTTTAGCATCATACTTCAGACTTCAGTGTCACATGATCCTTCAGAAACCATTCTAATATTCTGATTTGTTGCTCAAACAATATTTATTATTATTATTAATGTGTTGAAAACAGCATAGAGAACCTTTTTATTTCAGATAAATGCTGATCTTTGGATCTGTCTATTCATTAAAGAATGCTTTAAACATTGCTAATAATAATAATAATAATAAATGTTTCTTGACCAGCAAATCAGCATATTAGAGTGATTTCTGAAGAATCATGTGACATTGAAGACTGGAGTAAAGATGCTGAAAATTCAGCTTTGAAATCAGGAATAAATTAATTTTTTAAATATATTCAAATAAATGCAGGCTTGATGAGCAGAGGAGACTTCTTTAAAAAAAAAAAAGCTTTTGACTGGTAGTGTGTGTCTTAGTATTTGATATTTAAATGTTTCGTTTTACTATCAAAACTCTGTAGATTTTATTGTGGGGGCAAAACATATAATGCAAAGTAATACAAAGATCATCAAAAGCCTGATAATCATATTTGATATTCACATTCGAACATGATTTTTCATAGATAATAAAGTAAACCTAAGTTGCATTGGTCCAGTAAGTGTTCATCTTGCAATATTACTAACAATATCAAAGTTATTCTTATATTTACTCTATAAAATCAGTAAAGATTTCACAGCAGAAAGACACATGAACCACAGCATAAAAGTGGACATTTTTTACACTGAAAGTCTTTTTACCTAATAAAAAAGGCATGTAGTAGATGGCATACAACAAGTTTTTTTTTAAAACTTGAATTTGATCATGTTGCTAATTTAAAGGCTTTAGAAATCTACATATGAAGTATGATATATGCTTAATATATATTCCTGGTCTCATTGTGCATGATTACATCACAACAGACATGAAATCTAATTAGAAATGTATAATGAGTTGCACCTTTTTCATGTTTATCACATTCAACTCCCAAAAGATATTTTTATACAAAACTGGAATAAACCGTAAATAAACCGTGGCACATAAAACATAGTGAGGTTATGTAACAAAGTAGCATTTTCTTATAAAAAATATGTATTGTCACATACTTAAAAAAACTGTATGTATTCTTTTCCAAACATAGCCTCATTCTAGTGACACTGAAGTTCATTGCCAGCAGATGCGTAGGTACCGCAGCAACAAATACAGCGTATCGTTTTTTGTTTATGCAGCATTGCACGTACCCAGAATCATCGAAATGAAGGCGCAGAACAGCCCATATGGTCACACAAATGGTGGGCGTTCCTGAAAGCGCGAGAGAAAGAGGAAATTTGTCAGACCTCAAAGCTGTTCTCCAATGCATTCAGACCATCAATATGAATGCATTACATACGCCAGCACAACAAATCACATCATAAAGAGCCAGTGGCCAGTTAATACACACACGCCACACTCCATTTCCCTCCATATCTATGACTGTGACACATAATCAATCATAAACAATCCCTTTCCGTTTGATGCATCACTGTGACATACCCCAGCCGATGATGGTGTACCAGTAGAAGTAGCGTCTCTCGGGAAAGAAGGTTTCCACCAGGAGCGTGAAGAGATAGAGACCTTCGATGAAGAGCCAGAAGTAGTTTGACATCACACAGTAGTGGAAGAAGACCATCACTGCCTTACACCCCACCTGAACACAGAGACACACATTTAGGTTTGCTTAAAGTCCAATGGATCCCATTAGTACGATGGAGTTTTTCTTAGCCACGTTTAAAAAAAAAAAAATCTAAGATTAAACTTGAAATATTACGAAAATAAAGTCGAAAAATTATGAGAATGAAGTTGAGATATTTTAAGAATAAAGATGAAATATTTCACGAATAAAAATAAATATTCAAATATTTTGACTGTGCAATATTAAACTTAAACTTTATTCTCGTAATATTTTGACTTTATTCTTGTAATATTTCTACATTATTCTTGTAGTATTTCGACTGTATTCTCGTAGTTCGACTTTATTTTTTAACTTTATTTTAAACTTTATTATTTTCTTTATTCTCGTAACATTTTGACTTTATGCTCATAATTTCGACTTTATTCTCATTTCTACATTATTCTCGTTATTTCGACTTCATTCTTGAAATATTTTGACTTTATTCTTGTAATATTTCAACTTTATTCTCGAAATATTTAGACCATATTCTCGTAATATTTCTACATTATTCTCGTAATATTTAGACTTTATTCTCGTAATATTTCTACATTCATAATATTTTGACTTTATTCTCGAAATATTAAGACTTTATTCTTGTAATATTTCAACTTTATTCTCGAAATATTTAGACCATATTCTCGTAATATTTCTACATTATTCACGTAATACTTAGACATTACTTTCATAATATTTCGACTTTATTCTCGTAATATTTCTACATTCATAATATTTTGACGTTATTCACGAAATATTAAGACTTTATTCTTGTAATAATTCAACATTATTCTTGTAATATTTCGGCATTATTCTTGTAGTATTTCATAATATTTCTACATTATTCTTATCATATTTCGACTTTATTCTCGTAATATTTCTACATTATACTCATATCTCAACTTTATTTTCGTAATATTTCTACATTATTCTCAAAATATTTTGACTTTATTCTAGAAATATTAAGACTTTATTCTTGTAATATTTCAACATTATTCTTGTAATATTTCGACAATACTCTTGTAATTTTTTACTTTTTTATCGAAATATTTAGACTTTATTTTCATAATTTTGACTTTATTCTCATAAGATTTTCACATTATTCTTGTAATTTTGGCTTAATCAAAATATTTAGACTTTTTTCATAATTTCGACTTTATTCTCATAATATTTTGACTTTATTCTTGTAATTTTTTAACATTATTCTTGTAATTTCGACTTTTTTCTCAAAATATTTTGACTTTATTCTCGTAATATTTCAACATTATTCTCGTAATTTCAACTTTATTCTCCTAATATTTTGGACTTTATTCTTGAAATATTTTGACTGTATTCTTGAAGCAATATTTCAAGCTTAATCTTGGAATCTTCTATTTTATATATATATATATATATATATATATATATACATATACATATACACACATACATATATATATATATATATATATATATATATTTATATATTTATACATACATACATACATACATATATATACATATATATATATATATATTATCCATCAGAAAATGATTTAATTGCAAAACATGAAACTGGCTATTTGAATAGGCCTCATTGGGTCAAACCAGTTTAAGAACATAGCAGCTGATTTGTAGTGGTCCAAAGTGGTCTACTAGCTAGTTTGTCTAATCAACTGAGTTTAGTGATGATCTTAAACCAGCTATAATCAACTGAATCCATGATTCATCCTTTTGTCTGTCAAGACTGCATGTACATTTCCATTTATTTCTATTCAGAATTTTCTGGCCCGCCGTGTATCAGAACACCCTAAAGTCTTTAACCATGTTCATCAATTACCCTCTGATCCAATTCGGTGCTAAGTGATGTCATTAGCATGGCCTCTGATTGGCTGGGGGAAAGAGCTCAGAGCCCTCATTCAGGTGTATAATGAGAGTGTGCACATTTTTATAAGCTATTCATATGCTAATACGAAAATAATGGAATATTTCCAGAGCGCGCTGAACTCGGCTTCACGATAATTACTGCTGTTTGTCAGGCACAGACGGGGGAAACAAGAACGTGTTGCTGCTGAACGTGGGGCGAAGGCTTGAACGTGAACGGACGGAGTTATTATTAGTCTCTGGATTTCACATGCAGATAGCATCCAGCCAAACTCCGGCCCCACTAACAGTTTCCGTTTATGGGTGATTTACTGTGAAAGCAAAGCATATACAGACACTTTAAAGCACACACACACACACACACACACACACACACAAACTATAAACAGATTAAAAACAAATTGTTTTATATGCTGATGGTACCATACAATTTTCAACTGTTGTAAATAAATGTGTATAAAAGTTAAATAAATAAATATTACAGAAATAATTATTGTATTCACAGAATTTTTGCTTTTACACTATTACTATAGATATTACTATTATTTTTATAATTTAACAATTTAATTTACATATAATTAAAATACATTTGTGTATAATATATATGTGACCCTGGACCACAAAACCAGTCTTAAGTCGCTGGGGTATATTTGTAGCAATAGCCAAAAATACATTGCATGGGTCAAAATTTTTGATTTTTCTTTTATGCCAAAAATCATTAAGAAATTAAGTAAAGTTCATGTTCCATGAAGATTTTTTGTAAAATTCCTACTGTAAACATATCAAAATGTAATTTTTGATTTGTAATATGCATTGTTAAGAACCTAATTTGGACAACTTTAAAGGTGATTTTCTCAGTCTTTTTGATTTTTTTGCATCCTCAGATTTCTGATTTCAAATAGATGTATCTCGGCCAAATATTGTCCTATCCTAACAAACCATAC
>NC_133370.1:7799732-7820990 GCF_049309525.1 Garra rufa
AAACCATATTTTGTAGCTACTCTACATCATCATTCCACACCAATAAGAGCTTTGGGTTTAACAAGGTATTCAATTACTGCAGTTTTAATGGTTTTCAGATATCTTGAAACTGACGCCTAATTCTCTGCTGGTAAGCATGTTGCTCTCCGTTGCGGTTGAGGATACTATTGTCGTCTAATTAGCTTAAACGCCCCCAGAGGATGCTGATTGGACGGCTAAAATTTGCCAAGAATTTAATGGCTTTGAAGCGAGGCTGAAAGAAGAAATGTCTGAACACACATAGCCAGGCATTTTACCTCCTTTCACATCAAATTTGTTAAAAATTTTTCGTTTATTTTGCACTTAACAGTGCATTTTCAATTTAAAACTGCTGGGGGAAAATACCTATACTATGCCATTACAAATTATATACAGTTAAAGTCAAAAATTTACATACACCTTGCAGAACTTACAAAATGTTAATTATTTTACCAAAATAACAGGGATCATACAAAATGCATGTTATTTTTTATTTAGTACCGACCTGAATAAGATATTTCACATAAAAGACATTTACACATAGTCCACAAGAGAAAATAATAGTTTAATAAAACTACTGTTTTAACTATAACCAACAATAATTTCTAAAAATGACCCCATTCAAAAGTTAACATACGCTTGATTCTTAATATGGAGTTGTTACATGAATGATCCACAGCTGTGTTTTTTGTTTAGTGATAGTTGTACATGAGTCCCTTGTTTGTCCTGAACAGTGAAAACTTTTGGGATTTGAATAGCAGGGTAAATTTAACTTATTTTGTCTTTTGGGAAACAAGTATCTTCTGTAGCTTCTGAAGGGCAGTACCAAATGATAAAAAAAAGATATTCAGGCAAAATAAGAAAAATGTACAAATCTTCATTCTGTTCAAAAGTTTTCACCCCCAACTCTTAATGCATCTTTTTTCCTTCTGAAGCATCAGTGAGAGTTTGAACCTTCTGTAATAGTTGCATATCAGTCCCTCAGTGTGAAAAAAAATTTTTATCTCAAAATCAAATAGTCCTTGTTGGAAAGGGTTTAAATACACAAAAATGCTGCAATACCAAAGAATTTGTGGGAACTGAAGGACATTTCAGAAGTACAACGGGCAGTTTAACTGTTCAGGACAAACAGGGGACTCACAAACAACTATCACAAAAAAAAAAAAAAAAAAAAAAACCCGCTGTGGGTCATTCAGGCAACAACGAAGTATTAAGAATCAAGTATATGTAAACGTTTGAACCGGGTCATTTTTATAAATTGTATTAAACTATTATTTTCTCTTGTGGACTATATGTAAACACCTTTAATGTGAAATGCATTTTGTATGTCCCCTCTTATTTTTCTAAAAAAAAAAAAAAAATTTTGCAGATCCTGCAAGGTGTATGTAAACTTTTGACTTCAGCTGTATATATGCCATTATATACATTAAATAGCATATAAAATGCTCACCAAGGCGTCAATTATTTGATTAAAAATTACAGCAAAAACAGTAAAAATATTTTTACTATTTAAAGTCACATGATCCTTCAGAAAGATTATAATGTGCTGATTTGCTCCTCAAGAAACATTTCTGATTATTATAAATGCTAAAAAAACAACTGTGCCATTTAAAATTTTTGTAGAAACCATGATACATTTTCATTTTCAGGATTATTTGATTAACAGAAAGTTCAAAAGAACAGCATTTATTAAAAAAAAAAAACGACTTTTGTAACAGTATAAATGTCTTTACTGTCATTTTTATACTTACTTTAATACATTCTTGCTGAATAAGAGTACGAATGTCTTTTAAAAAATAATAGCAGGATATAATATGAGACCCTGGACCACAAAACTAGTCTTAAGTAGCACGGGTGCATTTGTAGCAATAGCCAAAAATACATTGTATGGATCAAAATCAAAATTATCGATTTGATGGAAATTGTAACGTAACCTTCCCAACGCCCTGCATTGAGGGGGCCCCACAGGGATGCCAGATGTACTGAAGCATGGGTTGGGGGGGGGGGGGGGGGCGGAGCACATGAGATCTTTACATGTGGAAATGAGAATAATTCAATATATCCATAAGCTTTTAGGGATACACGAGGAAAACAGCGGTCTTCTCCGCTGGAAATATTGAAAAATATAGCCACAACCTGCGGGGCGAAGGAAACCCAAGCAGGAGCACAGTCAGGGACTACTCCGCATCTAGGCCTGACTGCGGGGCATGGAGGACCCAGGGTTCGCCAGAGGGAACATTCTGGGAAATGGCGCACGGATCAACTTGGGAATGGCGCAGCAAGCCGACACCAGCCATCCTCCCGCTCACCTGAAGTCTTATGTTAAGACACAGGAGGATATGTCCTCTACGCGGAGGTTGTAAAACCTAGAGAAGGTATTAGGTGTCGCCCAGCCCGCAGCTCTACAGATATCTGCTAGTGAGGCGCCATGAGCCAACGCATAGGAAGAAGCAACACTCCTGATGGAGTGGGCATGAACACCTAAGGGGCATGGCTCTCCCTGGTATAGATAAGACAGGGAGATGGCTTCTACCCCCCAATGGGCCAACCTCTGTTTGGAGACAGCATTCCCTTTCTGCTGACCTCCGAAGCAGACAAAGAGCTGCTCGGTGCATCTGAAGTGCCGAGTACGGTCTACGTATATGCGCAGAGCACGAACAGGGCACAGCAGCGCAGAAGCCGGGTCTGCCTCCTCCGGGGGCAGAGCTTGCAGGTTCACCACCTGATCGCGGAAGGGCGTGGTGGGAACCTTGGGCACATAATCGGGCCGGGGTCTCAGGATGACGTGAGAATCTCCGGGCCCGAATTCAAGGCACGTTTCGCTGACAGAGAAGGCTTGTAGGTCCCCTACCCTCTTGATGAAGGCCAGTGCAGTCAGGAGCGCTATCTTAAGTGACAGGAATTTCAGCTCAACTGACGCAAGTGGCTCAAACGGGGCCTCCGGTAGGCCGCGGAGGGCGACGGAGAGATCCCAAGAGGGTACGAGGTGCGGTCTGGGAGGGTTAATCCTCTTTGCACCTCGCAGGAACCTCACGATGCGTTGGTGCTTACCCAGGGATGTTCCATCTACTGCATCGTGATACGCTGCAATGGCAGCAACGTACACTTTGAGAATCGAAGGGGACAGCCTGTGCTCCAACTTCTCTTGCAGGAAGGAAAGCACTACTGCAATCGTGCATCTCTGTGGGTCCTCTCCTCGAGAGGAACACCAGTCAACGAACAGACCCCACCTCAGTGTGTAAGCCTGCCTCGTAGAGGGAGCTCGGGACTGAGTAATGGTATTTACCACGGCCTGGGGAAGGCCGGCGAGGTCTGACACTTCCCGTCCAAGAGCCAGACATGCAGGTTCCACAGGTCGGGGCGCGGGTGCCAAATTGTGCCCATCCCCTGAGAAAGAAGGTCTTTCCTCAAGGGGATCTTCCAGGGAGGGCCTGCCGCGAGGGAAATTAGTTCTGGAAACCAGGTCCGGGTGGGCCAGTGTGGCGCAACCAACAAGACCTTCTCCTCGTCCTCCCTGATCTCGCACAGGGTCTGTGCAAGCAGACGGCGGACGAGTTATGACATGCGAGGAGAGCGAAGACTGCCTTGGCGATTGATATACGCCACAGTCGCAGTGCTGTCGGTGCGACAAGCACGTGTTTCTGACGCAACGTCGATCGGAAGCGACGAAGGGCCAGAAGCACAGCCAACAACTCGAGGCAATTGATGTGCCACTGCAGTCGAGGTCCTGTCCAGGAGCCCGATACTGCTTGCCCGTTGCATACAGCACCCCAACCCGTGGTGGAGGCATCTGCGTAAACCACGACGTGCCTGGACACCTGTCCCAAGAGCACTCTGGCCCGAAGGAAGGCAGGGTCTGAACACGTGCTGAATAGGCGGCGACACTGCAGGGAAACGCCAATCCGGAGTGTGCCACGGTGCCATGCCCGTCTTGGGACTCGGTCGTGTAACCAGCCCTGAAGCGGTCTCATATGAAGCAAGCCCAGCGGCGTCACCATGGCTGCAGCTGCCATATGCCCCAGGAGACTCTGAAATGTTTTGAGAGGAACCGCTGTCTTGTGTCTGAATAAGTTCAGACATTTCAGCACTGACTGAGCACTCTCGTTTGTGAGGCGGGCTGTCGTGTTGACCGAGTCCAGCTCCACACCGAGAAAAGAGATCCTCTGCACTGGGGAGAGTTTGCTCTTTTCTCGGTTGACCTGAAGGCCCAGATGGCTGAGGTGCCGAAGCACCAGGTCCCTCTGTTCGCACAACAGGTCTCACGAGTGAGCTATGAGAAGCCAGTCGTCGAGATTTGAGGATGCGAAGGCCCAACTGCCAAAGAGGGGTCAGGGCTGCCTCCGTGACTTTCGTGAAGACGCGGGGAGAGAGGGACAGGCCAAATGGAAGTACTTTGTACTGATACACTCGACCTTCGAAGGCAAACCGTAGAAAGGGTCTGTGACGAGGAAGGATCGAGACGTGAAAGTACGCGTCCTTCAGGTCGATGGCTGCAAACCAATCCTGGGGACGAATGCAGGTTAGCATGCGTTTCGTCGTGAGCATCTTGAACGGCAGCCTGAGGAGGGACAGATTCAGAGCTCTGAGATCCAGGATGGGTCTTAACCCACCGCTCTTTTTGGGCACAATGAAGTAGGGACTGTAGAACCCTGACTTCATCTCGGCTGGAGGGACTGGCTCGATTGCATCCTTTGCCAGTAGGACTGCAACCTCCGCACGCAGGACAGCGGCATGCGTGTCCGAATGGACAGTAGTGAAAAGGACGCCTCTGTACCTGGGCGGACGCCTGGCGAATTGAATCGCATAGCCATCAACCACCGCGAGGGGCTGGGAAGCTGAAACCAAGCCTCCAGCCGGTTCGCCAGCGGTATCAAGGGAACGTTGACCAACGTGACCACGGTGGGGCAGCCTGGAGGGGGAAGGGGAAGGGAACTGGCCCCAGAAATTGAAGGGTTCTGGGGGAGAGTCTGACTGCGAGAAGCAGTGCTCACCTTCTTCCCTGGTTCCCGCGCTGGGGATATCACGCTCCGAGTCCGGTTCCGAGGAGTGTAAGTGCTGCTCGAAAGGGGAACTCGGGGCCGAGGCCCCAGAGGTGAGGAAATTAGCTCTTTCTGTGAAAGCAGGAAAGTCATCGTAGTTTTTTTTTTGCTGCATGCCGCCATCTTATATACCCGTATGTACGGGGCGTGGCTTGACATGCAAATGTCACTCGCCAATTTTCATTGGCCTTTTGAATAAGGCTCAGAGATGATTGGACTCTCAAGCGAGTTCCCATATGTAACGTCGTAGTGAAACGACTGAAGGGGAAACAACTTTACTGATCAATTTGATTGGTGCCGAATATAAGTATAATTCATTTCTTTCTTACTGAGTCAAAACCTCCGTACAAATTTTACCTCACATACCTTGTATCATACACCTTAAAAAGTCTAAAGAGAGGCATTACAAACCATCACATCCACTCACTACTGAAACAAACTTAAATGCCTAAAATGGATATCCTTTTGAAATAAAACTCTATTTACTCAGGACTTCTGGACAGAAAATGTATGTCTGCTCTGAAAAGATTAACAACAACAATAAACAGTCAAAGCACAAGGTACAGCACTACACTGGCAAATCTAGCTGGTTAATGAAAAACATTTTGCACTGCAATTCCACATGTAAAACTTTTACCATTCGGTAAATTCACCCCCAAGTGTCTTTCTAGCAACTCAAGCTGTTTTACACCTTATAATCTCTTATTTTCTGCTCCGAACAGTCAGAACTATCTGGAGTGTCCTTGAGGCTGCAAACACATGAGTCAGAGTCAAAGTGCTTTCTCTCCATCTTCCTCTCGGCCCATTTATCCACATCCCGCTGGATGAGTCCTCCAGCTTTCACAAAAATAACTTCTCTTCTCTGTAATTGCTGACAGGTGTCACAGCCCTGCTTCCTGTTTACCACAATACCTGAATACCTCTATAGGGGACGGATGACACATTTAGCACAGGCCGAGCGAAATGAACCCAATGAACGCAAGCTCTAGTTAATTGAGTGCTTACATTGAGACTCTGGGGGAGATGGACAATCATGAGTAATCATAGCGAGATGGGAAGGACAGAATGAAAAACACGCAAGATGGATTGTTGCATTGTAACAGTTCCGAATCATTTAAATGAATCAAATCCAATTCAGTGAATCAGTTAAAAATGATTCAGCAGTTCTTTGATGGTTGCTGACATTCCCATCTGGGATTTTACATGCTCTTGCACAGTCTAATAAAGCCATATGGATGCAAAGAGTTTTGGTAGTAAGGGTGTTTTCATTTTATGTATTCCAGTTTGTTTAATAAAATATGAACTGACTTTATTATAATTTACAGTTACACTACTGCTCAAAAGTTTATTCAGCCAGGGTGCATTCAATTAATTAAAAGTGACACTAAAGTGACACTATTTCAAATAAATGCTCTTCTTTCAAACTTTCTGTTCATCATAAAATCCTGAAGAAAAATGTATTACATTTTCCACAGTAATATTCAACAATTTTAACACATTTCTTGAGCAGCAAATCAGCATTTCTGAAGGATCGTGTCACACTGAAGACTAGAGTAACGATGCTAAAATTCAGCTTTGCATCACAAGAATAAAATACATTTTAAAATATATTCAAATAGAAAGCAGTTATTGTAAACTGTATATTTTACAGTTTTTTCAGAATTTTTATCTGATAAATGTAGCCTTGGTTAAACCTTTTTCAAGAACAAAATCTTACCAACCCCAACCTTTAGATACTAAAAGGTACTGCATTTCGTTGCCTTGTACTTGTACATGTGTAATGACAATAAAGTTGAATCTAATCTAATCTAATAAAGTTATATTTATTAAAACTTATTTTTTTTCTAAACCTGTACAATTGAGCACATCTGGGATATCATGTCTCGCTCCATCCACCAACACCACGTTGCACCACAGACTGTCCAGGAGTTGGCGGATGCTTTAGTTCAGGTCTGGGAGGAGATCCCTCAGGAGACCATCCGCCACCTCATCAGGAGCATGCCCAGGCATTGTTGGGAGGTCATACAGGTACGTGGAGGCCACACACACTACTGAGCATCATTTTGACTTGCTTTAAGGACATTACATCAAAGTTGGATCAGCCTGTAGTGTGTTTTTCCACTTCAATTTTGAGTCTGACTCCAAAACCAGACCTCCATGGGTTAATAAATTTGATTTTCATTGATAATTTTTGAGTGATTTTGTTGTCAGCACATTCAACTATGTAAAGAACAAAGTATTTAACAAGAATATTTCATTCATTCAGATCTAGGATGTGTTATTTTAGTGTTCCCTTTATTTTTTTGAGCAGTGTATTAGCCACATCAGTCAAAATCTGTTCCCAAAAATGCTCTCACTATCATCTCACTCATCAGTTCATGGTTCATTGTGAATCAGACATGTCCAAAAGAGCAGGCTCTCACTGTTTTGATGCAGTTAGATCGAAAATGACTCTAGAAAGGGAAAACTTGGGCTGTTATCATTTCCTGTTTATCTTTCACACTGTAATTGGAAGATCAAACGCACTGGATTACATAACAGAATTCCATACTTCACTTCCAGAATTCCACTTCACATTTTGTCACATTTGTGACTCTGGACTACAAAACCAGTCATAAGGCTGAATAAATTAGCTTTCCATTGATGTATGGTTTATTAGGACAAGACCACATTTGGCCGAGGTACAATTTTGAGAAAATCACCTTTGAAGTTGTCCAAATGAAGTTCTTAGCATTGCATATTATTAATCAAAAATTAAGTTTTGATATATTTATTATTTACAGTAGGAAATTTCTTCATGGAACATGATCTTTACTTAATATCCTAATGATTTTTGTCATAAAAGAAACATCTTAACCCCTACAATGTATTTTTGGCTATTGCTACAAATATTCCCTAAGACTGGTTTTGTGGTCCAGGGTACTAGACACTATAAAAGTGTTAGATAGTCTTCACTCTCTCTTACCAAACTTTTCATCTTCTTTGGGGTTGTGCAGCGCGATTCGCTCCAAGCATCTCTCCTCCTCACGTTTGATGACGCAGTTGGAAATCTCTGAATGTATGGGCCACATCTGGATCAACAAACAGATAAAACACATAAATAAACCAGAACAACACAAGAGCAGCATGAACAAACAGCAGAAGTGCACAGGAAATGAATTCACGCCACAAAAACCACCAAAACAACAACTCGCCGGCTTATAAACAAGATGAAAAATCGATCTGAGCTAGACCCGTCTATTTACAGTACCCCTCTGGGAGTAAATAAACTTTCACAGAAGTTATCTTTTATATAAGTTGTGTTATTTCTGTCTTTGACATCTGTTGGGTTTGTTATTGTTTTGGATTGAATGTCCATCTCTGTAAAAATCCAGCTAAAACCAGTTGTCCTAAAAAAAAGCTACCAAGTTTCAAAACAAGCTTGATCACTTTAAACCTGTATGACCTGGTTTGAAATCTGGTCTGTTACCATGAAGAAGACATGACAATGATACACATCTGAACGATACTGGTCAAAAAGCATAAATTTAATTGGTTTAAAGAAAGAGTACACCAAAAAATGGAAATTTGCTGAAAATGTATTCATCCTCAGGTCTCCAAGATATAGAGTTTGTTTCTTCATTAGAACAGATTTGAAGAAGTTTAGCATTACATCACTTGCTCACCAATGGATCCTCTGCAGTGAATGGGTGCTGTCAGAATGAGAGTCAAAACAGCTGATAAAAAAAAATCACAATAATCCACAAGTAATCCACACCACTCCAGTCCATCAATTAACATCTTGTGAAGTGAAAAGCTGCATGTTTGTAAGAAACTAATTGAATGGCTAAAATTTGCCAAGAACTTAATGGATTTGAAGTCAAGCTTAATGAGATGTCTGAACACACACAGCCAGACATTTTACATCAAATTTGTTAAAAATACAATTTTATTTAACACTTTATAGTGCATTTTCAGTTTAAAACTGCTGGGGGGAACATTAATCTATTTAAGATTCATAAACTCCATTCAAAGGTTTGGGGTCAGTAAACTTATTTTAATTTCTAAGGCTTATGAAGACTTCATTTATTTGATTAAAAATACAGTAAAAACAGTCATTATCTATCATTTAGACATTTTTAGTCACCTCTTCTGAATCAGGAGAGAAATATGCACAGATCAAACAGGGTTTACAAGCAAAAACAGTCCAAAACAGTTCTAAACACATATATTGGTAGATGTTGATGTGAGAGGACAACAGAGGATTGACTTTTTCAATGGAAAAAGAGTTATTATGCATTATGGATTGCATATTTTTGCCAGAGGCAATGGCTTCAAGTCAAAATGTCTTGATGGATTTGTTTTTGACAAACACAAATCTTTTTGCTTTACAAGACACTAACTGATGGACTGGAGTGGTGTGGATTATTGTGATGTTTTTATCAGATGTTTGGATTCTCTTTCTGACGGTACCCATTCACTGCAGAGGATCCATTGGTGAGCAAGCTGTAATGCTAAATTTCTCCAAATCTGTTCAGATGAAGAAACAAACCCATTTTGGACAGCCTGAGGGTTAGTACATTTTCATTTTGGGGCAAAATATTCCTTGTACAGGAGCTGTTCAGCTGAGGTTTCTTGGACACACTTTTGTTGCCAAATTGTGTCAAAAAATGCTAAATAACGATTTATCTGTAGTAGGGTGTGAACTAGACAGACTAGACGGGGATCAATTTAAATCTATAATAAAGTGGCAAATAATGACATTACGTCATGTACTGTCCATTGATCCTAATGGAAAGCACTTGAACAGCCAACTGTTGCTATGGTTACCTCCTCCAGCAACTTACTGAAAATACACGCTCTGAGGAACTTGTAATCGAATGTTTGTGGTTACTGAAATGTTAGGTGAAAGTCCCAACATTTCTTATGTAAAAAGAATCATTTACGATTTCCGATATATACACCCTCTTGACCCTCTTCTTAACCTTTTGTTTTGCTTTCCTTCGGGACATTCGGGCCTTAATTGGAGAGGTCAGGGGTCAGACCTCAAAATGGCCAATCTAAAACGATCCTGTCTGCAGTCTGGATTCCAACGGAAATAAAACATTCCCAGAAACACAAATAATTGTATGAGTAATAGTTTCCTTTTCGTTGCTGCTGACCACACTGTGCCATTTGGATTATGTAAATCTACTGTATTTACAGACTTAGATATTAGATGCTAATTTGACTCAATATATCATTATTTTTACTCAGTTTTTACTCACTTTTGCCTCTAAAAATGAGAGGAAAATACTCAAGCACAACCATTTTGTTCTTAAACTTTTAAAAATAAAGATTCTTTATTAGCATCAAAGGTTCTGTGAAGAACCTTGAACATCCATGGAACCTTTCAAATGCAGAAAAGGTTCTTTATAGTTGAAAAGGGTTCTTTAAATTTTTTAAATGCTCTTTAAATGGTTCTTTTAGGAACTGTTCACTGAAAGGTTATTTGAGGAACCAAAAATGGTTCTTCTATGGCATCACTGCAAAAACACACTTTTGGATCCTTTATTTTTAAGATTTTAATTCTTAGAAATTTGAAGAGATTAAATGATCAAACTCTTCCAAGACCTGATCTGGTCTATCCATATTCATTTTATAGCTTTATACTCTTACTGTACGTCAATAATTAGCTCATTTGTGTAACATCAGGAGAAACATTTGAGATGAGTTGATGTTTCAGTCAAATTACATGCTTGCCCTAAAATATATAAGAGCAAAATCTGAGCAATATTTTTCAATGGGCTTCTTATGCAAATCAAAAAACCCTCCATTCCCTCCATTCAAGCAGCTTTTCTCTTTATTTTGATTCAAGATAAGATGCTCTTGCTTGTTACCACTGTAGGGAAATTACCAAGAACTAACAAGACCTTTATCACACAGCAGTTATCACAAAACCTCAGGATGTGTTTTTCTTCTTCTTTTAAAAGTCAACCTTTCAGATATGCTTTGAAACTGGTAGTGGAACTAAAACAGAACTAGTTTTTGTATTTTCAGCTTGCCTGTTTACAATGCCAGTGCGTTCTGACAGAGTTTCAACAGTCTGGCGAAACACACTAGCATTGTGAACGCTGAAAAAAAAAATACAAGAACTAATTCTGTTTTAGTGGTACTACCTGTTTCTATGATGTCCAGAATGGATTCAAATGCATTGCTATATGGTTCCCAGGGCTATTATTGTTAACTAAAACACTTTTGCTAACTGAAAAAAATATAAAAGAAAATATAAATAGATAAAAAAACATTAATACTTTATAATAAAATTCCTTAGATAACTACAATAGTTACCATGAACTAACAATGGAAAATTCTTCTAAAGCAGTAGTTTATCATAGTTAGCTCATTTAAACGTGTATTAATACATTTTTTAAATCAAAACATATCTGTTGATATTATTTAATGAACCTGAGCTAACATGCATTAACAATGAACAGGTGTATTTTTATTAAATATAATTAACAAAAATACTGTAAGAAATGTACTGCTCATTATTAGTTAATGCACATTAACTAAGGTTAACTAAGAGAGGTGCAAAAGTACAACAAAAACAACAAAAAAAATCTATAATAAATGTTGCTTTGGGAGCTAACTAAAATAAGTTTCAGCAAAATTATTAAAGTTATTGAAAAATAAACTGTAAAAAATTGAATGAGCAAAAACTAAAACTGAAATAAAAATAAATGTATTAATATTTTTTTTTAAATCAAAACTTCTGTTAATATTATTTAATGAAACTGAGCTTGCATGAACTAATAATGAAGAGGTATATTTTTGTTAACCAACACTGAAAAAGATTCATAAATACTATGAGAAATGTCCTGCTTATTGTTAGTTAATGCTAGTTAATGCACTTTAACCAAGGTTAACTAAGAATGGTTATTGTAAAGTGCAACAGAAAAATAACTATAATAAATGTTGCTTTGGGAGCTAATTAAAATAAGTTTAAGCACTAAAATTATTGAAAATAAACTGAAAAATTTAAATGAGTAAAAAATAAAAATAAAATAAAATAACCCTAAATAGTAGTAGTAAAAAATTAATAAATAACAAAAATGACAAAAGCACAGAAAAAGGACCAAAAATCTAATTAAATTAAAAATTGAAAAAACTGAAAGTATAAAAATAAAAGCTAATTCAGAACATTAATATAAACTATAACAGTATATAAATAATACTAAAACAATACTTGTGGTTTCAAGAGTTTTCTTGATAGGTGCTTAAAGTCTCTTAAGGGCTCTAAAAATGTCTGTTTTCATGAAACCTTGTGTTTAATAATGAGGTTTAGAGGTAATCCTTGCCTCTTCAAATTTCAATAATGGTCACATTTGTAACATATACAGTGAAACAAAAAAATATTTAGACATCAGATATAATTTTCTATATTTTTTTAATAGTGGGTGCAGGACGTAGTTCATTGATGTAAGTGATGGTAGCAAAATAACCTAAACTGTGATACATTATTCCCAAAAAATCTTCATACAGTGGTCTACTGGTTAAAAATGATTCAGACACTTTGACCTGACCATGTTTTGCATAAGTTTTTTTTTTTCTTTAATTGCTAATGTGACTTTTTTGCACCACAGACTGAACAAAATTAAGCATTGCTTGGTAATTGGTCAACAAAGTATTGATAGTTGTGTAAATATTGTATGTAATAAATTGCATACCTTTCTAGCAAAGTCATCTGACATTATCAAGAGGTCATATTTTATTACCATTTTCTAAACTAAAGCGAATAAACTGATAATATGAGAAAGGTTAAAGGTGTCTGAATACATTTTGGTTTGACTGCAATCATGTAAATCAATGTGAATACAGGCCCAAAGCACAAAAATACATGCATGTCTCTGCTCTTACCAGGCTAATGATGAGGAAGAGGACGAGGAAGGTCTCTCTTGTCGTGTGTCTATGCATTCTGCTCACGATTGTTCCCCGAGATCTCACACACAACCTCATAAAGCCTGAAAGAGAAGGAACATTGTTTTGAAACACACACAGAGACACAGAGATGCTACTGGCCACATCATAATATACTGCAGCACAGTGGCTGATGCTCAGTCTGGACCCACAACAACACAGAATCACCCTTACATTCTTTATTATATACAATCCCATCTGAAATAATCAAATCTCTGATCGCTGAAGTGCGCAGGGCCGACGCGGAGGGAGGGGCGAGTGGGCAGGGGTTTTCGGGAAATGTGTGGCGGCCAGATTTACTGATCCACAGCGAATCTAAGGAGGTATAAAATCCTTTAAGATGAGACCTGCGCGAGGACAGAGAACGGTCTCCGAGCCCCCACCGTCTTACTCATCTTTATTAGATCTCAGGAAAAGGAATAAACGGATGAATCACAGCAAATAAAACACACACATAGATAGAACGAGTAGTGATTCAATTGCATGCAACTGCAGGACTCCTAACTTGCATGGTCGTCATGAAAAACTAGACGATTGAATGGTTTCCTTCAAGTGAGCATAGAAAGCCAATTTCAGTTGAAAATGTCCATCGCAATGTTTTTCTTGCACGTTCTCTCTTTCCCCGTGCTATTTTTGAAAGTCTTGTGGGATGCAAACAAACAGGCACTTCAAGGAGAGAAAGACAGTTGAGTGTCAATCAAACCGTAGCTTTTTTATGGATGCAAAACACACACTGTGGCTCTGATAACCATCATAATGAGAAGCACAGGGCTGTTTTTGAATGGGGCTCTGTGCTCTTGAACAGCATCTGGCAACAATAACAACGGTCATTTAACATTGTATGTTCTTGTGTATATTTATACCGCTAATGCTATTGTGATCTACTGTATTGCTACATTAATTCCATTAACGGTGAGGCATGTTTTCCACAACGCAGTGACCCAAAGAGAAAAGCATCACATTTTTAGAACTGAAATGACTTCATACGGTGTCAAAACATTGCAAGGTCAAATTGTGCAAGGTTTCGGAGGTCATTACATAATCAGATTCATTTTGAGGCAATCATTTGAATAGGAATATACAGTGGTTGGGTTTGTTTTGCATGAATGTGAAGGCAGCTTTAACGTGTGCTGTGACTCACTGCATGCCTTCATATTCACTGCAGAAATCTGGATTGATTTACCGATGAGGCGTTAGAGAGAGAAAACAGACCTAATGCACGAGAGAAAGCATCAGAATTGGCTGATTATTGGCTTTACACAGCTGCTTTTTCTCTGGCTCAAGATACAGTTTGCTTCATAAATCAGTGTATAGGATTGCATTTCAACCCAGAAGAAAAAAATATTTTTTAATACAATTCAAGTCTCACAATGCTTAACTTTTGCAGTTTGGATGTAATTCTCATTCTTAATGATGGTTCTCATTAGATTACTGTTACAGAGTAATGAAATCATCCTGTCTGGTCAGTTTATTTTTATTAAAATTAGTGGACTTAAAAGGTAGTACAAACAAATACAGTCTTGATACATATTAATAATTAATAATATTTTTTTAAATAGGCTAACATCTAAAATATTTTCTGCATTACAGTCAATGGAAACGTGATTAAATGTGATGAAAAAAATATTTTCTTCTAATTCTGCGAGGAAATGTGACATTCTGGACATGCTTCCATTTATAGATAAACGATTTGCGACAAAAAAGATTGGAAGCATTCAAATGCATCGTTTTAAAGTGATAATGTGGATGAATCGGTAAATTATCACCCACAAATCATCTATAAATTGAACTGAATTGATATCAAGTGAATGTACAGGCTATCCAACAAAGCAAAGCTTAAATAATCTCCGCGGTCTCTAAATATTCACTCATTTTATATCAATAATTAATCCGTCCATAGAAACGCGTGAAGCGAATGAGAAACACGCCGTTGACTATTGTGTATTATTGTGAGCGGAGGTCGCCCCCATTCAATGTATGGCTGTAGCGATCAATGACTGAAGAAACGCGAAGAAGAAGAAGAAGAAGCGCAAACTCACCATCACAGAATGACCCGCGATATAATCCCTCGTCTTCGTTCTCACGTCTGCAAATGGACGGTTCGCTTCGTGCACCTGCGATTTCAACTTTGTCATCCGCGTCTCACATCGACAGACTGGAGTAATGAAGGTCTGTGGAGCACTGGAGGAGCGTGAGAGTGGAGAGCGCGTGCATGTGTGCGCGGTGATTCCCTCACTGCTGCCGACAATCACCTGCACCGAGAGAACATCACAGAACACCATTCACATTATTAAACCATCACACGCTATTATCATTGAACCGTCATTCACTAGCAGTTAACGCTTCACAGTTTTCACCAATTGGCATTATGCATTTAATCCATGTTTGGCCTTATTTGATTCGTGAGATTCTAATTGTGGTTTATTAATCCATTCAATAGTGATCAATCCACCTGACATTGCTCTCCAACCGTGAATCAGCATTGTTTACCATCATTGCACCAGAAGTGAACACTGTTAAAAATGTTCACCAATTTGTATTATGCAATCTTGTCTTTCTTTATTTTGTGAGTTCCTAATTGTGATTTATAATCCATTAACTAGAGAACAAACCTACTATTATTTATCACTAATATTGCTCAGCAACACTGAACATCACTTGAATAAATAAACTATCACTCACCTTTATTTATCGTCATTCTCCATTTTCATCAATTAGCATTATCCATTCAATGTTTTTTTAGGCTTTGTGGTTTATTAATCCATTAATTAGTGATCAATCCCACTTATTCATCAGTAATATTGCTTTCCAACCCTCAGGGGCGCCGCTCGCAATTTTGGGCCCTATGACAAAATATACCACACCAAAGCAGATCTCTGGGGGCCCCTAAAGTGCATGGGCCCTTAGAATTGTCCTAACTCCCCTGAATACCTTTCTTGTATTTTAATTTGAGATCATCATTGCACCAAAAGTAAACATTATTTAAAAAAATCACCAATTTGAATTATACATTTAATGCATTTTCTTGTTTTTCTTTATTTTGTGGGTTTCTAATAGTGGTTTGTAATCTATCCTACCATTATTCATTACTAATATTGCTTGCCAACACTGAACATCACTTGCATAAATAAACCATCACTCACCCTTGTTTATCATTATTCACCAATTAACATAATGCATCCAATGCATTTTCTTGTATTTCTTCGATTTGTGAGTTTTTAATCCTGGTTTATAATATATTAACCATTATTTATCACTATAATATTGCTAACCAACACTAAACATCATTTATATATATATATATATATATATATATATATAAAACATCACTCACTGTTATTTACCATCATTCACAAACACTAAACACTGACCACTTCTAAATATGATTTCTGTGAAAACTGTTTTGCGAGTTTCTTTTTGGTTCATAATCCATTGTGATCAATCCTACCATTATTCATCACTAATATTGCTCTCCAACACTACATCACTTCCATAAATAAACCCTAAATCACCATTATTTACCTCCATTGCACCAAAAGTAAACACTTTTTTTATGACCAATTAGTATTATGCCTTTATTATTATGCAATTATTAAATGATTATGCAATTAATCCAGGTTTATAATCTACTGACTAGTTATCAATCCTATGTTGTTTTCTAACACTAAACATAATTTATATAAACAGAACTTCACTCACCATTATTCACCATCATTTACCAACACGCACTAATAACTTTTTCACCAACCTAAGTATGATTTCTTTGAAAACTGTTTTTTATTGTGGTTTATAATACCTAGTAAACAATACAAAACTGAACATGTCTTACATAAGACATGACTCACCATTACTTACCATAATTTACCAAAAGTGAACACTATTCAAACATTTTCACCAATTGTCATTATGCATGCTAATTGTGGTTTATAATCCAAATAACTAGTGATCAGACCCACAATTATTCATCATCACCAATTTTGCTGTCCAACACTGAAAATCTATTATTATTAAACCATCACTTACCATTATTTATAATCATTTACCACGAGCTCTTCGCAATTTGTCCCCAACTAACATTATTGATTCAATTTCTTGTCCTTCTTTGTGTTTAATCGAGATTTATAATCACCAACTAGTGAACACATTAAACATCTACTAATAAACCCCCACTTACAATTATTTACCATCATTTACCAACACTATTACAAAATTTTACCAATTGGTATTTCCTTTGATTTCTTAAGTCTAACAAGTGATCAATCCTACCATTATTCATAAACACTAATATTGATTTCCAACCCTAAACATCATTTATATAAATAAAACACCACTCACCATTATTTACCATTAATCACCAACAGTGAACACCCCACAATTTCTTATGAATTTTTAGTGCATTTTCTCATCTTACATTGTTTAGTGAGTTTAAAATCATGGTTTATAATCCATTTACTAGTGAAAAATCCTGCATTACTTATCATACCTTATACAGCTGACCAACTCTGAACATCATTTACAGTATATAAATAAAGAATTATTCACCATCATTGAACCATCACTCAACCATAATTGTGGTTTATAATCAATTGAATAGTAAACAATCCTACCTTTATTGACCATCACTAATATTGATCTCCAACACGGAACATCATTAATGTAATTAAACCATTGCTCACTATTATTTACCATCATTTATCAACAGAGACACCAATCTGCATAATGCATTCAATGCAGTTTCTTTGAAGACTCTTTTGCCAGTTTTTAATTGTAGTTTGCAGTCCAGTAACTAGTTATCAGTCCTACCATTATTCATCAGTTTACCATTACATCACATGAAAAAACATCACACACCACTATTTACAATTATTCACCATAACCAGCAATAAACATTTTCCACCTACTCACATCATTAACCATTTCTTTTTATCATCACTAAACCATCACTTGCCAAAAGTTATCATAACATAATATAAAACATAATTCACTCTCAACCAAATCACTGCACCATCACTCACCATTAAGCACAATCATTCACACAGGCATACAAACATTTTTTTATGCTGTTTTATGATAAATTAACTTATTATATGCAGTAAAGCCTGAAATTATTCACACCCCTGGCAAATTCTGAGCCACAATGCGCAGCCGCAGGTCCTCAGTGAGCTCCTTTGTCTTAGCCATGACTGTCCACAAAATGCAGCAGAGAGCTTCTGTTTTTCACCTGTTGAGTTGATTAAAACAGCTGTTCCCCATAAATCAGGATAATTAGGATGCTTTAGAACAGCTTGGACTATTTGGAATGGTATAGAACTTTTTTTATGGATTTTCCCATAGACTGACAGTTTGAAAAGGGTATGAATAATTTTGGACATGCCACTTTTTGTTTAAATGTAAATAAAAGCTGAGAAATATTTTTTTTCCACAATGATGCCTCTTGTAAATCGTCTTATTATCTTTTGGGAGAAGCCTGTGTCATTTCCAGTCAAAAAAAAAAAAAAACTTGCTGGTTGAATAAAAGTAACTTTAAGTTGCCAGGGGTATGAATAATTTTAGGCTTGACTGTATATATTAGTTTGCAGTTTAATGTGAGTAAATGTAAGTAGAATAGCCTCTATATGTATGTTTTCCTTACAACACAAGAGCCTATTGCACATAATAGTATAGTAATAATAATACAATTTGTTGCAGTGTAGGTCTGTGTTGTGTGAGGTCTAGTCTAAGAAGTCTAGAGGTTTTGAAAGTGGCTGATGTTTGAGCTGGAATTTGTTCCACCACTGAGGCTAAGCATTAAGAAGCTGTACAATCTGGAAAAGCAGGAATCCATCATGTGGAGAGAAGCGGAGCCGATCACAGCGGTCCGGCTGGGCTTTACTGTCTCTGATCAGTCATAAGAAAGTGTTGTCTTCTTTAAGTTCTGTCAAGCTGTGCTGGTTTCAGAGATTCTCTGGGTCACTGCATCTCTAACCATGGCAAACATTCAACATCCACTACCGTTCAAAACTTCAGGGTTAGTACGATTAAAAAAATAAAAATAATAATAATAATGTTTATTCATCAAGGATGAGTTGAATGAATGATGAATGATCCATTGAAAAAAAAAATTCTAAATAAATGCTATTCATCCTGGTCCTGCAAAAATGTATTCAAAATGTACTGTTTTCAACGCTGATGATAATAATAGGAAATCAAATCAGCATATTAGAATGATTTCTGAAGGACCATGTGACACTCTGGCGACTGGAGTAATGATGCTGAAAATTCAACTTTGGATCACAGGAATAAATTACTCTAAAAATATTTAAATAAAAATCAGTTATTTGAAATAGTAATATTTGTTCACAATATTATTGTTTTTTCTGCATTTTTAATCAAATTAATGCAGCCTTGGTGATCATAAAAGAAAAATCACAAATCTTTAAAATCGAAACTGTTTCTTTTTAGAAAACAAATATACCTTTGCTATAGTATCTGGCTTCTCAGGTCTTCTCTGGTTCTCAGTAAACTTAGCTGTATCTATTATATAATATTATAAGCACCTCAAACAAAACCAGACGAGAAATCGTGATATAGATTTTCAGAAAATTCTGCAATAAAAATATAACTTAAGAAGAACCTAAAAAAGATCCGACCTGCAAATTTTATAGCTCCATTACTGTACATCAACAATTTGCATCTACTTTTATCCCTCCTAACAAATCTTAGTAGAAAAACATTAAGCATGCACACCCGTTCAAAACTTCAGGGTTAGTATGATTAAAAAAAAAAAAGGAAATTAATACTTTTAATCAACAAGGATGCATTCAACTGGTCAAAAGTGACAGTAAAGAGAGTTATAATGATTTTTTTTTTAAATGTTAAATAAATACTAGCCTTGGTGAGCATAAAAGTGTTCTATCAAAAACAAAAAATCTTACCGACCTCAAACTTTCAAGTAGTAATGTGTATAGACTGTGAAACATGCAGTAAAGAAAAATCACAAATCTTTAAAATCTTCTAGAAAACAAGTATATTCATTTGAAACAAATATACCTTTGCTATAGTCTCCAGCTTCTCAGATTTTTCTCTGGTCCTCAGTAAACTTTCGTGTTACAGCTTTCTTGCCGATTGCTAATAGCATCTTTAATAAATACTTATCTCTCATCAGATGAGCTGGTAAATTACACGAGCATCTATCAAAAACAAAACATCTTACAGACGCCAAACTTTTAAGTAGTAGTGTATATAGACCGTGAAACATGCAAGAAAGGAAAATCAAACAAATAAACAAATCTTTAAAATCAAAACTGTTTCTTCTAATAAACCTTTGCTATAGTCTCCTGCTTCTCAGATTTTTCTGGCCCTCAGTAAATGTAGCTGTGTCTAGAGGTTTTGTGAGCATCTGAAATGAAACCTGATGAGAAAAATCGATCTAGATGTTCAGAAAATTCTGCAATAAAAAAAGGACTTAAGAAGGACCTAAAAAAGATCCGACCTGCACATTTTATAGCTCCATTACTGTACATCAACAATACGTGTCTAAATTATCCTTCCTAATAAATATTAGTAGACATATCTGAGAAAATGTTAACATATCCATTAAAAGAGTAATCTTTGGGCAATAAATGCTCCTCTGAAAGAATCTGCCTCAAGTTTCTCAGTCTGTTAATAGATTAAAGAAGCAGATTAAAAGGATAGTTCATCCAAAAAAGGAAATGCACATAAAAATGACATAAAATGGGATTTGGAATGACAAGAGGGTGAATAAATAATGACAAAATCTTCATTAACATTTCGAAAGGTTTTTTTCAGTTTTGCCTGTCAGCTGTTTGTGTAAGCACAGAAACCAGCCGCTTCAGGTTTTTGTCTTGTAATCAGCAAAATAACAAAAGCCAACTGCTTTCACCCCGGCCGCATGACCTGTGCAATGAAACACAATGCTGGAGATGACAGTACACACAGAGCTCACGGCAGGAGCATCACCCCACAACCCAGCGTCCTGCTGGGATCTGTTCTCCATCATTTATACTGTCTGAAATGAGGTGGGAGGGGGCAACTAACTGAAGAAAGGTATATACAGTAACACAGAGAAAAGATGCCACTTTACATGAAGAGTGCACTGTTTATGGCTCGAAGCAGCATGGCAGGAGGATATTTGACATTTCTCATAAGTCGAACACAAAATAAGATCTGAAATTCTGAAATGTATATTTTTCATTCCTGTAAATGGGGAAAAAGAGCTGAAATACGATCAATCAAAATGCAGTATAATTACTGATTTGTGATT